>NW_025316831.1:22500-192389 GCF_019740435.1 Gambusia affinis | reverse complement strand
AATGACAGAACTGTACTGTGTCTATCATGGATTTAAACAAACACATAACACACACAAAACAGCTAGCAAGCAAGAGTATATTAGCAGCTAGTTACTAGTCACAAAACACTGTATAAGGTAACCTTACTTTTTCATGAGTAAGAAACTTTGAGGCATTAATTTTAGATACATAAATTTAAGACTTTGTAAGGATGTGTGGACACACTAAAGAATTTGTTGTCTGTTCAGAACAAACGTCTCCAGTTTTAAACAATGAAGTTATTGCTGCTCTGTTGGAAATATACTGTAGCTGCAGTGACAAGTAGAACCTCCAGGGGGCTCTACTGCACCAATTAGACCAATAACCTCAGAAACATAAGTAAATTTGATGAAGCAGATTCAGCTCAGTCCTCTATTGGGGAAAAATATAATCTCACTCTTGTTCTGCCCAACTTTTTGTTTCATCTCTTTGAATGTTGGGACATGCTGAGTTATTTCAGGGCTACAAGAACACTTTATCAGCAAGAACCCACCAATTTTCTCAGGATCTGACACTGATATGTGGATGTCGAATGAATCTCCACCTTCTTCCTCTTCAATCTACAGGAAACAGAAATAAAGTACCTTCAGTTTTTTATAGGAAACATAATTTTTTAAGCGTTTCATATTTAAAGTAAAACACTGTGTGTGTGTGTGTGTGTGTGTGAGAGATTACTTCGTCAAAGGAGGAGTGTGTGAACATGTCGTCATGTGTGTGGCCAATGCGAGGAGTTATCACGGAGGTGGGGGGCGTGATGGGAGTGATGGCGGGCGACGGGCCGTCAGACAGCAAGACGTCTTTCTCTGGACTGTCCAACGACACTTCCTCTGTAGCCTCTACACACACACACACACACACACACGCACACACGCACACACGCACACACACATACACGCCATCATGTCTCAATGGAACTCCTGGGAATCAACTGCTTTAAGGGGTCAAAAATGTCCTCCATGGTTTTTGTTTTTTTTTCCAAACACTTCATGTTGTTATATCGCAGATTAAAATATCATCAAAGGCCCATCAGGGACTCTTGTATAAAAAGTCTGAGAGTACAATCTAAAACAAACATCTCATTAACAGACAAGACAAGAAAAATGCTGAAGTTAGCACATCCTAAACATATGAAATACCCTTCAAAACCATTTTAATAAACACAAATATCCCAAAGTTGGAGTTTATGTTTAAAGCTATATCAGCAAAAACAGCAACATATTGGCAAAAAGGTATAAAAGCAGATTATTTGAAACACGTGATTAAAAAAAAATTTATGAATTAAGAAGCAGCTGATATGAAATTCCCTAAAAAAAAAAAGTGATTTAAAAGAATAAGTTTATGAGTTGGAACCTTGCTAAAAAGATTTTCCAAATAATCTTCACCATGAAATTCTTATCTTGAGTAGTTAAAACAGAACAGTGACATAAAATACTGTTAAAAAGTAGATACTTCACTTTTAATAAATAAACATTAAAAGTTTATTTATTAAACATTAAAAGTTTATTTATTAAACTTTTAATGTTCAATAAATAAACATATTTATCGGAATGTCCGATATGGGCCCTCAATTTGATTACTTGTTTATTTCCATATTTAAAAGACAAACAGGAGCTCTTATTTACAACATGGCTCATTTCATGCAGTTGGAAATATCCCAAAAACTGTGCACTTTTTATTACCAGAGTAAGAAATAAGATGGGATGAAATTCAGACGGTATCGTAACCTTGAACAAACACACCATGACAATAACAATGTGCTAAAATATTATATCAACCAAAAAACATTAAACTATATGTAGTAATGTATAATGTAAGTTCTGAATACAGAAACTAATTGTAATTTTATTTAAGAATAATTTATTCTTTAATGTTGATGACAAGACTAAAAGTGAAAACAAAAACAAAAATGTTCAATCTTTTCTTCAGCTGCCTTGAGGGGGCGCCACAGCAGATCTTTTCGCTCCATTTCCCTCTGAGCTCTTCTTCTGCTGTCTCTTGGTCAATAAACTGGAAACCCTTCAGACCCTTGAGTAAAGTATAAACTAAAGTGAAATAACCTATTTGTTACTATCCTGTGTGTGTTCATACCTGCGAACAGATCCTCGTTGTCATCATCAAAAAATGAGTCCTGCTTGGGTCCATTTGCGTTGGTGCTGATGTCCACAGCAGACAGACTGGCTGGTTGGGACTAAACACAGAAACAGAGATTAAAAGTAACTTAAAAAACAAAATAAACATGTTAGGTTCTTTAAATGCAAACTGAAACCCAAACAAGCATCCAGGATCTCTGAAATAATCCAACATCCCATAAACTATATACTATTTTGGGTTTGTTTTTTAAACTCATCTGATGTGGATGAAAATAAAGGTAAAAATGTTCATGATGGGATTTTCAGAACAAGTAAAGTTAAATTCTTTATAAAAGGTATTACTAACTTTTACTTACTTAGTAACATTTGAATTTTTGTGTTTTTATGATGTAAAGCACTTTGAACTGCCCTGTTGCTGAACTGTATTGTACTAATAAACTTGATTGATCGATGAAAACAGGATTTGGTTGAAAACCTAAATCCATGCATCTCACAGTCAGTACGGGACATTTTTAATTTTCCTCTAACAGTTTTTTCATTTCTACTTGTAAATGCTGAACTTGCAGGATGCATGAATTAATTTGCTACCCGTTTGTGTCCAACTTGACTTTAGATCTGTTGCTTTGCAGATGCACCACATTTTAGCTTAGCAGCATTTTTTAAGTAGGGCTAATCTAAAAAATTTATTTTATTTCCAACTTAATTTTGCTAGTTAATATAAAAATATTCCCAGATTTATTTTATGCCATTAAAAACTTATAACTGAAGTCAAACTGCAGCAGTTAACAGTTCCAAACCACAGAGTGACGCAACTTTACTGCTGAACCAGTTTAAGACCAGCGGCCTCTTTTCGTCACACATGCTGCGTCCTTCAGCCTGAACCCAGCAACGTTCCTGTGATGCAACTGAAACTAAACTACAGGATCGTTTTCGTGCTGCTGCAGATGGCAGACGTGTTGCTGGGCGTGTCTGGCAGCAGGTGGAGGTTTCTTAGGTCAGAGCTGGATTAAAAACAACAAGCCTGTAGAGACAGAAACAGAACCGGGCTCACAGCTGGAGTCCAGCAAAGGAAGGACAAGATGGACAGATTATAGCTGACTGGACACAAAAGAGGAGAGGATGAACGACTGAGGAGGAAATGAGTGATGATAACGGTCGACTTCCTCCCTTCTTACTCAGCAATGTGTGAAGGAAACACAGGAGAAAAACGTCACATTTAAAACCAGAGTAAGAATGAAAACGAGTGAAATCACCGAGAAACAAAAAACACAAAAACTGATCTGAAGGTTCAAAATGAAAAGATAAATCAGAAAATAAACATTTTATTATCATCCAAGACAGAATCTGTTGTAATCTGGGTCCTGAAGTTCAGAGATAGAGAGAAAATATTATTTATTTTTATTTTTTATTTTTATTGTCTCTTTTCATTTTTGTTTTTGCACTTTGGTGCAGTTTTAAACTGTTTTTTTAAAGTGCTAAATAAATAAATTTGACATTGATAAAACCTCACAATAAACTATATAATTGAATTTATTTTGAACTCAAATTGTAAATTTTTAGTTGCAATCCTAATTTTTTGACAAAGGCTGCAGTTATTTCAGCAATTGATTGTTCTAACGATTAATCAAGTAATCAAATAAAAATATTTTCAATTAACGAGTTAATCTTATTTTGTACAATATCAAAATTGTAAAAATGCTAATAAACAATTCAAATTCTTTGTTAAATAAGAATTTATTTTACATAAAATACAATAAAGCAAACGAAGCATCTGCAGCCAAAACACTAAATAAATACTTAAATGAGCAATTTGACTTAACATTAATACAGTCAAGGGTTGTGATGAACAAAAATAACTTGTAAGAAACTTTTTAGCAACATTTAGAAGCTTATTTTAACTCAGTAATTCTTAAATATTGATTATTTCTCATTACACACCAATATAAATGTATGTAGATTAATGCAAAACATTTTATCTGCTTCATAGTTGCAGAAAAACCGTTCAGCCAATAAGAACCCAGCTGAGAGTGGATCATCATGAATCAAAAACTAAATCAGATCCAGTTCTGCAAACAGGTTCATCAGCACTGGACCCGACCCCCGGACCGTCTTCAAGAAAATAAAACATCCTTCATCCATTTAACGAGGCTTTGCGAAGCAGCGACACTATGAACACACACACACACACACACACACATCATTGAATTGCTGCTGTAATACTTGAGGAAGACAATCATCACCAGGAATGAAACCCAGAGTGCTGACAGGACAAAAGAGGACAACCAGGCCTCTATTAGTGTGTGTATGCGTGTGTGTGTGTGTGTGTGCGTGCGTGCGTGCGTGCGTGCGTGTGTGTGTGTGTGTGTGTGTGTGTGTGCGTGTGTAATCCTGCATGCTGTGTAGTTTGTTTCTGAACCGACATTAGGTTCTGATAAACCCATTTCTGCTCCTCCTTTGTCACTGTTTGTGTTTCTGCAGCAATAAAGTTTTATTCCAGCCTCTGCAGGAGCAGGAAAGACTTTGAGCTGAAAGCTGAGCCTGGTTCCTCTTCAGGACAGGAAACCATGAGAGAGAGCATCAGGCTGTGAACAACTGGGATGTTTTCATGCCAAACCGGACCAGAACCTCTGAGGACTGGTTCTGATATGTTGTTGAGTTCTTTCCATGCAGGATTAAAGCGGTTCTGAAGGATAAAATGGGTCCAACCTCCCAGAAAGGCGACCCAGTCCAGCCTGCTTCATGAACATGTGGGTCACTGCTCGGCCTGTCAGGATAACAAATGTTACTGGACGATAAAAAGCCCCAGTAATCCATGTGAGAAACCATAATGTTGTCACTCTGAAACCTTTCGTGAGTCACCTACTGATAATGGGACAATAACGCAAAACGGTTTAAAAAGTTATACATACATATATAGAAACTGTTTTAATTCAGAAACCAGACAGAAAAAAGTCCAAACTGTTAGAAATAAAACCAAAGCTGGACCTCCAGCTGCTTTCTGCTCAGATCAGGTTCTGAAAGTCCAATTCCAGCACTTCTGAACCACCAGGTGAATCTATAAACAAAACACGCTCTCCTAAATATTACAACAAGTTTTTGATTTCACTTCTTCATCCCATAAACCTGATGGGTCGTAAACCCTGTTGATGTTGATTTCTTCACTCTACGGTGCACAATGACCTCACAAAGCAGCACAAAGCAGCACAAAGCCGAACCAGCTGCACTTCAGAGAAGGTTTTAAAAACCAACAAGCAACAAGAAGAATCCTTTTCCCATGAGAAACAGATCATAGTTCCTATCCGACAGCAGCAGGAAGCTCCAACCTTCAGACACTGATCATTTTTCTAATTATCGTTTATAGTTTGATTAACATGTTCAGAACCCAAAACAAACCCAGATCAGCCACGTTATCACTCAACGGTCCTTCAGATATAAAGATAACATGGAGAATAAATCTTTCAAGGCAACTTTCACTCAGAAAACAGTGAAGGTTTAGTTTATTTATGGGCCAAGAATTCAAAGATTGTAACTTTTAATAGCAGTGTTTTCATTTACACACCAGCTTCAGTCTGGTTCTGTCTCTAAGTTCATGTTTTCACACTAAACCAGAGAGAAACTCGCCTTAGAAGAAAACGTAAAAGCCCAGCAGGAAGTCACATTACGACTTTAGTCTAAAATTATTAGGACTATTATTCTAAATTTATTACAAATTTATTCTTGTACTATTATAACTATTTCTGAAGTATTAGGACTTCATTCTGGTAATATTATGACTTTATTCTCACATTATTACAAATTCATTTTCATAATACTATGACTTTATTCTCATACAATTTTTATCTCCCAAAACTATTTTTTGTTAGTTTATCCTTAATACTCAGTTTTACTAAGAAAATCTATAAATTATAATTAGTCATGAAAAACAGAGCAGTTTATTTATGGTTTGGACCAGAATAAATATAATTCAGCTAAGCTTTAAGGTTTTATTTCCTTTTCTGACTGTTAAACATCTCATAAATATGTTAAACTCGTGTCTTTATTTTCTACTGTTATTTATCTTTAATTATTGTTGAAAATAGAAAACAGATGTAAGAACAGCAGAAAACAGCTGAAATGCAGCATTTTAACTGTTACTTTTTTCCTGGCCTGCCCTGAAAGCACCACCACGCTCACCTGTGTGACCGTCACCTGACCTGCGCGTTTATTTCTAACAGTTAGGGAACCTAATCGGCTCCTGTAAGTGAAGGCCACTGTTTGGAGATAAAATCCCGTTTCTCCACTAAAACAAGACTGAGCCCGAACTCCCCGTCCGAACCGAACTCCATTCATCCATGCTTGGCTTTAAGCGGAGTTTTGCTCTGCTGTCAGCCGGAGACATCACGCCCTGTCCGGCTGTCTGCCTCCCCTCGGCCTCCCCCCTCCATCACCCCGCCGCCTCCCTCCTGCCTCCTGCCTCACCTCCGGGGTGGCGGCGCTCGGCTCCGAGAACAGGTCCTCTCCGTCCTCCACCTCATGGAAGTCGGTTCGGTCCGGTGGAGGGTCCCGGGCTGTGTCCGCCATGTTTCTGCTGCTAACGGAGATCCAAACACCGAGGAGCTGACAGGAAGAGAGGAGGAGCAGGAGTCAGGAGGTTCTCCTGCTGCGTCATGTGACTGTCCTGCTGGGAACCAGAGAGGAGCGGGAAAACGAAGATGGCTGACTCTGATTAAAGTTTTATTTTATTTCATTCTTAGCAAATGTTCAATAGTACAGAAGTATATCTAAGTGCATAAAGTGAAATCAGAATCAGCTTTCCTCACCACGTTGGTGAACACAAACAAGGAATTTGACATTCGTTCTGCTTTGCGCTCAGTGAAAAGATATTTAAAATATAAACATGTACAAATATAAAAAATATAAAATTTGGTTCATCTTCTAAGTATATGTATATATGCTGTGTTTTGTTGAAAGAGTTTGTGTCCAGGATGTGTGGGTTCCCAGTCCAGGTTAAAGTTTAACCTCATTATTAATTTAACCCAGATGTTTCTGCAGAAGTTGTGGTTGGATGGTCAGATCATGAAGAAATGAATGGAGGAACAGACAGAAATGTCTGTATAGACAGGACAGATTTACTGAGGAGGTCAGTGTCCTCCCTGATTCTCCATGTGGAATGAATCCGATTAGCTGCAAAACGAAAAGTTTTCTGGAAGTTAACAGTTTCTGGCTTTAAAAACTGTTTTATATTTAACCTCATCCCATAATTTTAGTTTTTTTCATTTGGAATTTAATGATTCCTTTATCTAGGATGGATAAGAAACCGACCATATCCAAGATGTGTTACAAATGTTCTCTTGTTATCAAATATATTTTGTGATAAACTCCAGTCCTCAAGGGCCGTTGTCCTGCAACGTTTAGATGTGCCTCTGCTGCCCCACACCTGAATAGAATAATTAGGTCATTAAGGTTCTGGAGAACTGATCTACACAGGAGGAGGTAATTAAGCCGTTTCATTCCAGCGTTTTGTACCTGTGGCGCGTCTAAAAACTGCAGGACAGCGACTGGAGGACTGGAGTTTGACACCTGTGCATTAGATGTTATAGACGATCTTTGTTCCGTAACGTCCCAACGGTGAAGGTATTTCCGCCGGACCTCTTTTAGGGAAGCACAAACATCCGTGTGGGCAGGTGGCGGAAACTGCGAACTGCGTATTGAAATAGTTAAATAAATTGGGTTTTGTTCTTCAAACGCGTTTTTTTTAAAACGAAGATAAATCCCACTGAGACATCCAGCTAGCGGATGGACCGGTAGCTTGGCGTGTTGTCGTCAGCCGGAAGTCTTCACGTTTGTTTTTGTAGTTCAGGTAGGAGCATGTATGCTAACTGTGAAATAGCTGCTCCCGGTGCGGAGGACGAGGAGCTGGGAAACCAGAACCAGGAGGAGGACCTGGACTTGGACTTGGACCTGGAGTTGGCTAAAATGACGGTTGAAGGTAAAATCTCGGTGTTCACGTCAGAAGAATGTGTTTGTAGTCCGGTTCTGGTTCCGTTTTATATCTAGAGAAGAAGAAGAAACTTCCAGAAAATCACAACTTTGAGACTGTTGTTGTTGAAATAATCTCATTATGTCGTCAAATTGAACGCAAAAAACACTTCTGCTATGTAGAATAAAATAGTTTAAAACAACTTTATCACGTTTCATTCTGATTCTATTAAAATAATTTTAATGTGTTAAATAAGTAGCAGAATCTCTGCTTTCCTTCGTTTTTATTGATGTACATAAACATCCCCATAAACTGAAAATTTAATAAAACTTATATATCATATATATTGTGAACATTTATTTCTATTAATATTTGTGATTATGGCACACAACTAAAGAAAATCTCAAATTTAGTTTATCAGACCAATAAATACGACATTCTTGATACAGATGCATGAATGTTATTACAAATTTATAACTGTAGACTTGCAAGGTAATTGTGAAATAAATTACTTTATCTTCCATATGTATGGAAGATTTAGTGGAAGGAAGAAAAAAGGGTGAAGAATAGTCGGATTAAAGCAAATATTTTTACTTAATTCTGGTTTGATTGATTGATCGTCTCCTAATGAACCGTCCGTCTCCTCCCAGACCTGATCTTTACGGTCCAGGCTGTGCAGACGGACAGCACCACGACGGACACCGGCGTCAACACGGAGCCCGACTGGGAGAGCCAGGTGGCTGCCGTGTTCCAGTTCGGCTCCCAGCTGAAGGAGCGCTACGACCATCTGCAGAGGGAGCAGGAGGAGGAGAAGGAGGCGCAGGAGAGGCATAAAGTTCAGCTGAAGAAGAGGAGGGAGGAAGGCATCCGGCAGCACCAGGTGACCCAGACTGGCTTCCACTCGCTGCTGCTGCTGCTGTTCTGCCGGGTTCTGACCGTCTGTTGTTCCAGGCTCTGCTGGAGAAGCTGGAGTCGCTGCGGGTGAAGCTGCAGCTCAACAACTCCAAGGCCACCAGGAAAAACTTTGAGAGCAAGAAACGGGAGCTGCTGACTGAGAGGAACAGAGCAGAGGAGGAAAGGAACAGGTGAGGAGCCGCCTGAGGTCCCGACTGCTTCCTCAAGGTTTCCTTCTGCTGGTGAAACTGTTTATAGACGGGATCCGATCTGCAGCCGTAGGAAAGTCTGCAGCCGCAGGAAAGTCTGCAGCCGCAGGAAAGTCTGCAGCCGTAGGAAAGTTTGCAGCCGTAGGAAAGTCTGCAGCCGCAGGAAAGTCTGCAGCCGTAGGAAAGTCTGCAGCCGTAGGAAAGTCTGCAGCCGTAGGAAAGTCTGCAGCCGCAGGAAAGTCTGCAGCCGTAGGAAAGTCTGCAGCCGCTGTAGGAAAGTCTGCTGCGTTTCCAATGAACAACTCTGGTTCAATAAAGAAGCACCGATCCACGTTTCTCACTGGGGTTTAATATCGGCTGATACAGGAAACCAACTTCATTTACTTAAAATTTTTCTTTTTTTTTAAACGCAGACATAAATGTACTGAGTTATACATTTATGTAATAAAGTAAATATTTAAACCTTTTGGTCAAACATGAAAAAACAACTTGAGTTAAAGGAACTGAAACTAAAGGTTAATAAATTGCAGTTAACCTTTCAAATGATTCAGAAAGTGCAGTTAGACTTTATAAATATAATGTAAAGTAAATAATAAAGTATAGAATTAGACTGAATAGATTGGGCACATTTTCACTGATACCCAATCTAGAATGTTTTTCACCATCAGGATTGATCTAGATATTCATATCTGATCGATGGATCTCTAGTCTTTCCACAGATTTTCAAGTAGATGTATGTCTGGACTTTGACTAGGCCATTCTAACACTATGTATTGATGTGAAGCTGCAGTTTGACCTAAAACAACACGAAGCCTAACGGTATAAACCATGTGACCGTCAGACTGGCGAAGGAGCTGGAGGAGAGCGACAGGAAGCTGTCGGCGCTGAGCGAGGAGCAGAGCGAGGAGCAGCGGCGCTGGGCGGAGGAGCTGGAGCAGCTGAGGAAGGAGATGGAGCGCGTGAAGAAGGAGGCGGCCAAGGCGCAGCTGCAGGCCCTCAAGGACGAGATCGCCGCCGTGGAGAAGCAGAGAGACGGCGCCATGTCCCGCATCGAGGCCTGGCTCAAAGAGGTCCGGATACACGGCTTTTATTCCAGGAGTCCAACTGGGGCCAGGATGCAAGAATTATTATTTAGTTTGAAAATAAATCAGAATATTGGAGAGAAAAAAATCCTAATCCATCAAAAAACTAAAAACTGATTAATTTTAGTCCTGCTTTCTTTGCTTATTCTGTATATTTAATCTGCTCAAATTAAATGTGACAAATTTTGTCAAAAAGACTAAATCTGTCTTAAAGGGACAGTACATCCTAAAGTCTTCCAGCAACACTGTAAAAAAAAATACCAAGTTTAGTTTCTAGAGCAAATATTTTACTGCAAAACTATAAAACCAAACTTTTTCAGTGAGATGTTGGAGTTTATTTTAGGTCAATAATTCCTTAATATTCTCGTCCCACTGGCAGATTATTTCACCTATTTTTACAATGTAAAATAATCCGCCAGTAGGATTAGAACTTTTTATCAATATTAAGGAATTATTGATTAAAATAAGTTCCAATATCCACTGAAAAGTTACTTTTCAGTTTTTTACTAGAAATAAGACAAATTTAAGATATTTGCACCAGAATCTGAACAAACATTCTTGGGGAGATTTTGTGTTTTTTTCCATCCAGAAACATTCAGATTTCCTAACCGTTGATTTTTTTTTTTTTTCACCCTGCTTGTCTCCTCTAGGTGGCGCAGTACCTGAACACCCTGCGGGTGGAGTTCCCTCAGCAGTACCACCACGACCGGGGCAAGTGGGAGAAGAAGGAGGGTCTGGTCCGGAAGAGCCAGGCGGAGCTGCAGAGCCGCTTCCAGGAGGTTCTGCAGCAGCTGCAGCAGGGCCGCGAGCTGGAGTCCCTCTCCAGGATCACCGTGCCGATGCTGCCGCACGTTCCCACGGTGACGCTCTTATTCATCCTGAAGGGACAGGAAATGTTGTAACTCATTTAAACCGTCTGGAAATGACATCATGCAATAAAACATGAAACTGTTTGACCTGCTGAGGCACCCAGTGGCCTCCTGGGGGCGCCGTCCCGCCTCCTCTCTGACTAACGCAGCGCTTCCTGTCTCCTCAGGCCGACCTCCGGTTCAGACAGGTGATGCAGGCGGTGACGCAGCCGCCCCCTGCCATGCCGCCGCCCCCCCTGCCACACTACTACCCCCCCCGCCACAGACACCCCCACCCGCGCCACCCCGTGCACCGCGGCGCCTACCACACTCCTCCTTACGTGTACTACCCCCATCCCCACCACCAGGCTCCGCCCCCTTTCCACACCCGCCCCCCGCTGAGGGTGACGCCCCCTCCCAGCCTGTCCCCGTCCCCGCCGGTCCAGCCCGTGGTTCCGTCCCCGCCCCCGGCCGCCGCCGCGCCGTCGGCCCCGGCGGAGAAGCTGGAGAAGGTTCTGGAGAAGCTGGGGGCCCGGTTCCCGCAGTGCGGCAAGCCGCAGCTGATGTCGCTGCTGCAGCAGGTGAAGAGTTCCCGCGGGACGCTGGCCGGGATGTCGGTGGAGGACCTGATGGAGCAGGTCGGCTTCAAGCTGAGCCAGAGCGAGCGCTCGGCGCCGGGGCCCATCGGCCGGCCCGCCCCGGGGCCCATCCAGAGGCCCCCGCCCCCCGCTGGGCCCCGCAAGCTCTGCCTCATGTGCCAGAACCACGTGGACCCGGAGAACCGGCACCCGCTCAGCTGCTCACACACCATCCACAGAGACTGCATCCAGATGTGGCTCCAGTCCAGCAAGAACAACTCCTGTCCCTTCTGTCCGGGCCAGTAACGGACCGGACCGGACCGGACTGGACCGGACTGGGCCAGTAACGGACTGGACTGGACCGGACCGGACCGGACTGGACCGGACCGGGCCAGTAACGGACCGGACCGGACTGGACCGGACCGGGCCAGTAACGGACCGGACCGGACTGGACCGGACCGGGCCAGTAACGGACCGGACCGGACTGGACCGGACCGGGCCAGTAACGGACCGGACCGGGCCAGTAACGGACCGGACCGGACCGGGCCAGTAACGGACCGGACCGGACCGGGCCAGTAACGGACCGGACCGGACCGGACTGGACCGGACTGGGCCAGTAACGGATCGGACCGGACCAGTAACGGACCGGACCGGACTGGACTGCTACACAACCCGGATTGGACCACTTTCCAGTTCTGTTTCCTTGAATCTTGATTTCATGTTTCATGTTTTGCGTTTTGGTTCTGGTTCTTCATTTGAACCCAGAAACCGTGAAAATCAGTGAAGTTATTGATATTTTTCATTTGTTAATAAATGATCAGCTTTAATGAGAAGAAGATCCATTCCTGCTGATTTCTGATTGGTTTAGATGAGCTCAGATTCCTTCAGATCAAACTTTTGGACGGGAAGTGTTTTCTGAACTTGGCTCTTTTAGCTCCATGTCAAATTATAATTTATTCGTTCATCAAAGACAAAGCTGGAGTTTCCCCTTGAGTGAGAAAAGCTTTCATCTCTATGGCAACTGTTCAGTGGGAAAACACCTGGATCTGACCCCCACTCAGCTCCTTCAGACTAGCCAGCAGCAATTAGCAAACACCTGTGGTCAGAACAACGCTGGTAGAAACTTTTAAGGATTAACAGTGCCGCCATGTTTGACTTCCTGCAGGCAGAATAGGAGCTTCTTAAAGAGACAGAGGCTTAATTTCAAAGTGTCAAATTTCTTTTAAGTCATGTTTGATATTTAAAGCATCTTTATAACAACTGAAGGTGACACAGCTGATTGATAACGTGATAAAATTTCACGATCTTCCTCTAAAAATCCTGATTCAGAGGAAGAATCGCTGTTAGTTTGCTGCCCCCTGCTGACCGCAACAGCAACAAACACATTTAGTTTCATTAGGACCTAAATTATCCGTTTCCTCCTTAATTCATTTAAAACATCTTCGTTTTGCTTCAGTTTCAGCTGAGCTTCCAGTTTTTGGCCACCGTGGGTTTAACACAGTGCTGCTCTGTGTGTGTGTGTGTGTGTGTGTGTGTGTGTGTGTGTGTGTGTGTGTGTGTTATGGATCGGCTCGGCTCCGGGGTGTTGCTGATGCTCTGCTGTGTCTCCTGTGGCAGCTCTAATGTCGGTGTGATTTACAGACCGCTGGACAAACAAGCATCATTACTGCAGCCTGTAAACGCGGCACCGACTGACTGCTCCCAAAATGCGGAGTGGGGACCCTCAGGGGCCCCTATGAGGCTCCCGCCGGACCCCTCCGTGAAATGGGAGAGTTTTATTTGACTGTTATTTCACCGAGGGGGAGAGCAGAGGGTTGAGTCTGCGCTGTGATCCAGGATGGAGTTAAAGGGAAGCATAAAGCACACCTGTAAAAACCAAACAGGCGGAGAAACGAGAAGCGGCTCCTCTGGTGGTCACTTTGGGTAATTGATTCCTCAGAGTCTCATTTCCTCACAGAGAAAAACCTTCTCAGGAGGAACAGGGAGTTATTTACTGCTGCGTCTTTAAATCTGGGGTGAGAATCGTTACTTCCAAAAGAAAAAACTGATTTTCTCATTAACTAAGCTACTGACCACTGACAGACCCAAGGGTGGGCTAAAGGGGCCAAAAGCCCCCTTCTGGCATTTGATAAACCTGTAAAATATTTATTTTTACTTCTTTCATTCCTCCTTCAAATAGACCAGAGGTCTGCAGCCATTTTGCTTTTGAGCTAAATAATAAAAATTTAAAGTCCTCCGGATGTTCCTCCGGTTGTTCCTCCGGATGTTCCTCCGGTTGTTCCTCCGGTTGTTCCTCCGGATGTTCCTCCGGATGTTCCTCCGGTTGTTCCTCCGGTTGTTCCTCCGGTTGTTCCTCCGGTTGTTCCTCCGGTTGTTCCTCCGGTTGTTCCTCCGGTTGTTCCTCCGGTTGTTCCAGGAGGTGAAGAAACGGCGGAGGAGATGCAGCTTGTTAAATCTCTGCGCTAAAAACTTCCAGACTTTCAGGAAAGTGCAGAGAAATCGATGGTGTGTTTGAGATGAACATTGTGTGACATTCAGCAGAACATCTGCAATGAATTATGCAAATAATTATGTTAATAGTTCAAAATTATGCTGCTTGGCTGGTTCGCACTCAAAATGTTTGAACCTAAACCAAATGGACTGGGCCAATCTGACCCAGATGTTAGTTTTAACCTTTGTGGCTCCTGACCTTTGCCCTCTGTTGGACAGATAAGGAACACACAACTTGACTAATTGTTCTTCTGATGGAGCAGATTTGATTCCAGGAGGTCAAACAATATTTCTAGGGTACAAACTGCTGTGAAACTGAGCCTGATTAAAACAAACCGCTTTACGGCAGCCTGGTCCGATCCGGGCGGTTCAGGAGAAAAACGCGCCAACAAGGATCCACTGCTGGTTTAAGACTCACCATCAATCCACGGACTGGGAGGACAAATACCAAACTGCTGGGCTCTGAAGCGCAATGCTGCCCCCTGCTGGCCCTGCAGCGGAACTACAGGAAATACAGTTACATCCACAAAATGACTTGGACCGGACAATTCATGTAATTTTATAAATAAAGACTGAAAATAACGTGAACTATTCCCATGATTTGAATTCTGCCAGGTTGGACCTTTGAGCAGAGGAAACGTCCAAAATGAAGCTGAGCTTTACATCCTGGTTTCGTTCAGGTTCTGATGAGTTCAGGAAGAACCCAGTGGACCAGAACCAGCAGAAGACAAGGCGACCCAAACCATCACTGACTGTGACGTAAACGATGTTTCCAGATGTTAGTTTTCACCTCAACAGTCTCCACAAATTCTGCAACTTTTGCATCTTTTTCTACCAAACTTTTTCTTTCCACTCAACTTTCCATTGATAAGGTTGGACATTCCTCAGCAAGGCCTTTTGGTGACTTTTCCTCTTTGTGTTTTTCTGTAGCAGGTCCAGATCATCATACTGACACCACCATGCCTGACTGTAGCTAACTGTTCTTCTGAAAAGGTTCGTTTGGGTTTAGCTGATTGGAGGTTCCCTTCTGTCTCAGTTACAAAATATTTTTTAGAAAATCTCAAAGATCATCAAGATGATTGAGTTCTAGTTATTTATTCACTTGAGTTTCACAATTTCAAGCTAAATATTTAACTAATAAATTAAATATTTAGTTCGGAGATAAATATTTAACTTCCTAACTAAATGTTTAGCTAACAGGCTAAACAATTAGCCTGCTAGCTAAACAAGCAGTTTGGAGCTAAATTTTTAGTTAGCAAGTTATAAATATAACTAAATATTTAATTTGCAAGTTAAATATTTAGTTAGAAGCTAAATATTTAGCCGTGATGAGCGGTTTCTCTTTGGACTCTAGGAACAGGAACAAAACGCTTCCTGCTGACAAAACATTCAGTCCTGGCCAAAATGTAAGTCTAGAGTTTGATCTGAATATTAACTGTGTGTGTGTGTGTGTGTGCGTGTGTGTGTGTGTGTGTCTGAAGGCCTCACTGGAAGATGAATGGTGTTTATCAGTGCGGCTCTTTGACCAGGGCGTCGTCCAATTACCTTTTTTCTTAAAGGTTGGATTTATTAGCATCAGTCATCGCCGTCGTTACATCAATTAAGGCCGTTGACGGGTCACTGCGCCCCCATACCTCTCTGACCCCCCCATAGTCTTCTACCCCCCCACCTGCCCCACCCTTCATCCTTCAGAAGAACCTCCTCTCTCTCTCTCTCTCTCTCCCCCCCCTCTGGCATTAAAGGCCTGTCATATCCCAGCATGCCGCGGGGCCCCCGGCCACAGCCCAGTGGTGTCAATTAAATTTGATTGACTGAGTAAAAGAAGCACACAAATAAGCCGAAACAACAGACACAAAAATCTATACATGACCCCCCCTCCCCCCCCGGCTGTCAAATCAGCGGCTCGTCTCTCCCAGTTTCACGGAGCCGGTGTGTGAGGCCCCCCAGCAAACAGAGTGAACCAATTAGCGGCTGTGGAGCCTCGTCCAGAGGCCCCTGGGTATCGACTCCGACTGTTGTCCAATAAATGAGGTCTAATTTATCAGCTTAACTCCCCCCCCCCTGCAGGACGGAGGAAAGAAAACAAACAGCTTGTGGTTTTTGTTTTGTGAGCTCCTTCAGCCTTCCTCACATCTCGACTTGTTGTTTTACTAATTGTCACGCGGCGAGCTCGTGTTTCATATTTGCCGCCATGATGGAGGGCGGCCATTAGAGCGGGCCCCATTAGGCTCCGTGGGGAAGCGGCGGCGCTGCGTGGGAACCATCAAAGACCAATTTGCCCTCCAAACACCATAAATCCAGACCGCCGGTAAGTGACTGTTTCTGATGCTGCTGAAGAGCGCAGAAATAAATACACGCTCCGTTATGAATCGTCCATTAAACCAGCGGTGAGAACAATTCACACAACACATCCGTCTGGACCAGGGAGGCGAAACGGGGGGTCCAGGGACCCGGGGAGGGCCTCTAGCAGGCCTGCAGGAGGACTCAGTGAAGGAAGCAGATATTCTGCTGCTGGACATTCAGGAGACACTGTGATGAGTTAATAACCGTCTGACCTTTGACCCTGATCACTGCTGTTTAAAATGGCAGTTTGAACTCATAATCAGGTTTTAACATGATGCTGTTTGCAAAATTAAAGTCAAGAAGAAACAATTTATTTAGCCTAATGAGTCATATTTCTTTTACCATATTTTTTATTCTCTTGTTACTTTCAAAATAGTTTTTTTAGCAAGCTAAACCTTTAGTTAGCAGGCTAATTATTTACCTTGATAACTAAATATTAATCTTGTTAAGTAAACATTTTTATTTTGCAAACTAAATATTAAGATTTATAACTAAATATTTAATTATCAACCTAATGAAGTCAGGCATACTTTCTACAAAAAGAAGAAATGCTGTAAAATCAAGAAATGTAAAAGTTAACGGTGATCTGTTCACTTTTATGTAAAAAGTTTTGCTTTGAATGTGATGAAAAAAAAATCCAGTTTTTCAGTGAATTCTTAAAAATTCAAACTTTATTAGAGGAAAAACTTTCTGAAGTGGTTTTTGGTTGGTTCCCTTCCTTCCACTGAGACCATTTTGCTTTGGCATATTTCAACATCTGAAGATTATTTTGAGACTTTGAGAGATTAAAACAAAACAAAAGATTAATAACCATCCGACCGTTCTGGGCTCACAAGAGAGACATGAAGAAACCAAGACGATCCTGAGAGCAACAGAGCAGAGAAAGAGTTAAATGGAAGCAGAAGATTCAGAGTCAAAATAAAACTAAAATAATCAACCAGACTCCAAATGAAAGCCCAGAAATAAAAGTTTATTTCAGTTTGTGTGAAACCCTCCACACTGTGAACCAACCAGACCTCAGATCAGATTCATTCAACAGGTTCTGGGTTTTCCATCAGTTTGGAGTTTTTTGAACATCTGAGAAAGTTTTCAATCCCAAAATAAAAAAAAAGAAAACCAGAATCAGGAGAAATTATGCTGAGGTCATGAAGGAGCAAACTGCACAGCAGAAACTCGCAGCAACGACCTTTAACCCCGGATGTGAATGGGACAAAATGGGAAACAGAGAGAGGCTGAACTCTGCTGCACAGCCCCTAGTTCTCACCAGGGGGCGCTAGATCTGTAAAAATAACCTGGAAATCCAGGAAAAGCTGCTAAAGAGAATTAATGTCTGAACATTTTATCATTTTGGATGTAAACCAACTGGACTCACTGAAGGAGATCGTTTAAGAACTTTGGTGCCAAACAGAAACTTTAAAAATCGACAAAAAAACCAAAAATCAGATTCCTGGAGTCGTTCATAAACGGAGCATCAGATTCCAGCTTCATCACAACGAGCTGCAGGAAACTTTCTCCTCACTTCAAACTTCATGCAGATAAAATGTAGAAGGTGCTTCTTCAAACCTCCCCGTCATCTAACGTCTACCTCATGCCAAAAATACTGCATAGATAATAAAGAAAGGAAACGTGGAATATAACGTGAACAATTTAAATACTAAAATATGTACAGTGGCTTTTTGAAAGTATTTGTTGTGCTGGTGCAGGAATAAAACATTTCAGTTCAAACTGTAACACTGTGCAGAAACATAAATACTTGGACTGTAGTGGAGTTCAGGAAACAAACATGAATCAGTTCAAACGTTTCCCAGTGAAAACCAGCTAAAAATGATGGGAACCAGTGAAACCTGAAGGATTCAGACTCACCTCACAAAAACAGCTGGTCAAGAAAAACTTTCAAAAGGCTGAAGATTTGAGGCAAAGAACATGAGAACCTTTAAAACAGAACGTAAAAATGAAACTAAACTGTTTAAAATGAACAATTAGTGTCAGAAAGATTCATCCATCCATCTGGAGTCTGGATCCAATTATGGCCCAGAAAATCCCAGTGAACCTGGAACCGTTTTCTCCTTCAGGTAAATTAAACGAACTTAGAAGTTGGCAGTTTTTCTGAGTTTTAAAGGCAGGAGGAGCCCAGAGGACTGGAAGAGACTAAAACCCAGAGGACTGGAAGAGACTAAAACCCAGAGGACTGGAAGAGACTAAAACCCAGAGGACTGGAAGAGACTAAAACCCAGAGGACTGGAAGAGACTAAAACCCAGAAAACTGGAAGAGACTAAAACCCAGAAAACTGGAAGAGACTAAAACCCAGAGAACTGGAAGAGACTAAAACCCAGGAAACTGGAAGAGACTAAAACCCAGGAAACTGGAAGAGACTAAAACCCAGGAAACTGGAAGAGACTAAAACCCAGAGAACTTTCCAGAATCAGGGATGAGAAATTTAACAACCAGAAACCAAATCATTTCATTAAAGATCTACAAAACCATTTGTTTCATCAAGAAACTGATTTAAGATTCCAATAAAATAAAAACTGTAGAAAAGAGAAGTGAAGCAGAGAGCAGCAACTCTCCAGAATCCCGACCAGCACCAGGAAACCGGATCAGCAGCAGCCGCCTGGTTCTAGAAGTCCTGTTGGCTTAAAAGGCACTGAAAGGTTTGGGGTCCAAATCCAGACTAAAAGTCTCGATCCTCTGGTCATCCAGAACCAGAATTCTGATCATCAGCTCTGAATTTGGACCTCTGACAACCTGAGATGCTCAGAACCGATTCAGAACCGACTGGGTTCTTTCACTCAGAGCTGAAAAACAGAAGTGAAATGTGACGGTTCACTCTGGACAGACGGATCAGAAATTAAATCCTTTGAACAGACCTAGAACAGTTTCTGGAGGATTGGGTCGGGAACCGGACCCGTCAGGATTAACGGCTTCATAAATGAAAAGGTTTTTCTCAAAAACTCAAGAAAAGAACTGCTAGCTAACGTGGTCAGCTTTAGCTAATGGTGTTAGCTAACGTGGTCAGCTTTAGCTAATGGTGTTAGCTAACGTGGTCAGCTTTAGCTAATGGTGTTAGCTAACGTGGTCAGCTTTAGCTAATGGTGTTAGCTAACGTGGTCAGCTTTAGCTAGTGGTGTTAGCTAACGTGGTCAGCTTTAGCTAGTGGTGTTAGCTAACGTGGTCAGCTTTAGCTAATGGTGTTAGCTAACGTGGTCAGCTTTAGTTAATGGTGTTAGCTAACGTGGTCAGCTTTAGTTAATGGTGTTAGCTAACGTGGTCAGCTTTAGCTAATGGTTTTAGCTAACGTGGTCAGCTTTAGCTAGTGGTGTTAGCTAACGTGGTCAGCTTTAGCTAATGGTGTTAGCTAACGTGGTCAGCTTTAGTTAATGGTGTTAGCTAACGTGGTCAGCTTTAGTTAATGGTGTTAGCTAACGTGGTCAGCTTTAGTTAATGGTGTTAGCTAACGTGGTCAGCTTTAGTTAATGGTGTTAGCTAACGTGGTCAGCTTTAGTTAATGGTGTTAGCTAACGTGGTCAGCTTTAGTTAATGGTGTTAGCTAACGTGGTCAGCTTTAGTTAATGGTGTTAGCTAACGTGGTCAGCTTTAGTTAAAGGTGTTAGCTAAGGTGGTCAGCTTTAGCTAAGGGTGTTAGCTAACATGGTCAGCTTTAGCTAAGGGTGTTAGCTAACATGGTCAGCTTTAGCTAAGGGTGTTAGCTAACATGGTCAGCTTTAGCTAAGGGTGTTAGCTAACGTGGTCAGCTTTAGCTAAGGGTGTTAGCTAACGTGGTCAGCTTTAGCTAAGGGTGTTAGCTAACGTGGTCAGCTTTAGCTAAGGGTGTTAGCTAACGTGGTCAGCTTTAGCTAATGGTGTTAGCTAACGTGGTCAGATTTAGCTAATGGTGTTAGCTAACGTGGTCAGATTTAGCTAATGGTGTTAGCTAACGTGGTCAGCTTTAGCTAATGGTGTTAGCTAACGTAGTCAGCTTTAGTTAATGGTGTTAGCTAACGTGGTCAGCTTTAGCTAATGGTGTTAGCTAACGTGGTCAGCTTTAGCTAATGGTGTTAGCTAACGTGGTCAGCTTTAGTTAATGATGTTAGCTAACGTGGTCAGCTTTAGCTAATGGTGTTAGCTAACGTGGTCAGCTTTAGCTAATGGTGTTAGCTAACGTGGTCAGATTTAGCTAATGGTGTTAGCTAACGTGGTCAGCTTTAGCTAATGGTGTTAGCTAACGTGGTCAGCTTTAGCTAATGGTGTTAGCTAATGTGGTCAGCTTTAGCTAATGGTGTTAGCTAACATGGTCAGATTTAGCTGAGGTTGTTAGCTCTATCAGTGTTAGATCTGACCAACGACGAGTCGGATGATTTAACAGGAAAATGATCCGTTTATTTTCAGCTACAAATGTTTTGTTCTCAAATTAATTAACTTTAATTTTTATGTGTTGAAATGAAGTTGATCAGTTTTTATGAAACACTAAATCTTTACGATCTCACTGGTTCTCATGTTCTGTGCCTCGTCTGTTTTCAGCTGGTCAGACGTTGCTGACTCGGCTCTTGCCCTTGGCTCCGCCCCCGACCGACTTCCTGCCAGGTGAGTTCTGATAGGCTGACGGTTTAACCGGACTGCCGCCGCTGTTGTTGTTGTTGCTGTGGTTGGAGTTCCCGCTCAGCGTCTCCATGATGGAGCGGAACGTCCCAAATGACCTCTTGCCCTCTGAGCTGGCGGCTGCAGTTCTGTCCTTCCCCGGCGGCGCCCGGCTGGGTTCTGGCTCCTGATTGGTCGAACTCTTGTGGACCTGCTCGTCAAAGGTGACCCGGAGCTTCAGGTTCTGGGAGGTCTTCCTGCGAGACGACGGCGACTTCAGGGCGCTCTTGGGGCTGGTGGCGACCTTCTGGCCGTCGGCGGCGGGGGTTTCCGGGGTTCTGGTTTCCGTGGCGTCCGGGTCGCTGGACGTGGGCGACGGCGTGTAGCCGATGCTGTCCACAGACTTTGACCCGCTGAGAGGAAAGGCCAGCTTCCTCTCAGTCGACGATGAGGAGGGCAGGTGCTTCCTCATCACCTGATGGAGGTGGTTGGACGCCGGCTCCTCCTCTGCGATCGGCAGGTGGGTCGGCCTATCGGGTCGCAGCGCGGCCTGGTTCCGCCCCTCCTCCGGTGGGTATCCCTCGGAGTCGGACTCGCTCAGAGAGCGCTGCATGATCTGTTTGAGTCTGGCCAGTTTGAGCTCCCTCCTCTCCAGCAGGCCGGTCCTGTGGCCCCCAGGGGCCCCCGCGGCGCCGGGTCCGTCTCTGCCCGGGCCGGCCCCTGGCTGCAGCCTCTCTCTGACGCCGTCGCCATCTTTCCCCAGAAGCTGCCGCAGCACCGAGTCCGGAGCCACGCCCCCCTGCCGGACCAGCCAGTGTCCGTCGCCAGGCGCCGCCTCGGCCGTCAGCAGCAGCTCTGGACACGCCTCCACCAGGGGCTGATGGGAACTGGAGGCCAGGGAGACACATCATCACCATGGACCAATCAGCTCCCTGACGGCTGAACGTCCTGAACTCTTTAGGACTGTGTTCAAAACTTTGTCAAGTTTGAAAACATTATTTTACATTTGTGGTTTTTCTATTAAATAAGAAACAATTAAAATCAGTTTAAGGCTTTAAAACATAACATCATGTCGTCTTTTCACGGTTTAACATCTGGTTGTAACATCTGGTTGTAACATCTGGTTGTAACATCTGGTTGTAACATCTGGTTGTAACATCTGGTTGTAACATCTGGTTGCTGATCACATCGTTTCAATCTCAGTTTTTTAAATAAGCTGCTAGTTTAACTAACTAAAACCTGGTTGAGTTTAGTTTTTACAACTTTAAACTAAAACCTACAACTTTTTACCTGATGTTAAAGAAAACAAACAGAAAGACCAGTTTATTATTTTAAATGAATTTAAGACTTTCAAAGGAGACGCAAATTCATTGTTCACTGTAAGTGTAGAGGTGTGTAATGTGTGTGTGCAGTGAGTGTGTGTGCAGTGTGTGTGTGTACAGTGTGTGTGTGCAGTGTGTGTGTGTGCAGTGTGTGAGTGTGCAGTGTGTGTACAGTGAGTGTGTGTGCAGTGTGTGTGTGTGCGTTACCTGGGTGACCTGGACGGCGTCCCCTCTGCCTTGCTGGGGTCCATCAGCCTCTGCAGGTGTTTCTGCAGGTTGATTCTCTCTGCAGTTTGTCTAAATGACATCAGATGAAACAAACTCATTTTGAAGGTCTGGTTCTGGTCCAGTGGTCAGGTTGGTTCTGGTCCAGGGTCAGGTTGGTTCTGGTCCAGCGGTCAGGTTGGTTCTGGTCCAGGGTCAGGTTGGTTCTGGTCCAGGGTCAGGTTGGTTCTGGTCCAGCGGTCAGGTTGGTTCTGGTCCAGCGGTCAGGTTGGTTCTGGTCCAGCGGTCAGGTTGGTTCTGGTCCCACTCACTCGTTGAGCTGCTTGGTGAGCTTGACGACCTGCGAGGCCAGCGACATGCAGGTCTCCACCACCACCAGGTAGCGGGCGCAGGTGGTGTGTCCCTGCCGCTCGGCGCTCTGCGACGGCCGCTCCCCCTGCTGGTTCTGGATCGTCACGTTGGATCCGTACTCCACCAGAGTCTGGACTCACAGAGGCAGGAGCTCAGCTTCCACACGTCATCAGGAAACCGGCGGCTTCATTCAACCGGCCGCCCAGCGTCGGGTTACCTGGATACAGGTGAGGTGTCCGTACTGCGCCGCCACGTGGACGGCCGAGTTTCCGTTCTGGTCCACTTCGTCCAGGGAGATGGCCTGTTCCTGCATGAACTGCAGCAGCCACAGCAGAACCTTCTCCTGCACAGAACCAAACCGGTTTCTTACTGGAGGTGGCGCATTACCTCATAACACCACAGGGGGCAGCAGAGCGTCAGGCAGCTTCATAACAGCCATGAAGAAAATGGTTCTTTAGCGTTTATTTAGATCTAACTGGACAGAACCTGGTTCTGGAGAACAAAGTGATGGTTTTGGATTTTGCTGAATGATTTTTCTGAATGACGCTGTTTTTTACGTGATGACCTTGAACTGAACACAGCGTTGCTGAAACGGCTGAACCAGTTTAAACTGCAGCAGGAGTTTATTAATGAGGGAAACGGCTTCATTCAAAATGACATTTATTTCACTTTCTGACAATAAAACCTGGAGAAATGTGAAGATCAGAGCAGCTTCATCCAGTATTCAGCTGCAACTGAAATATTTTACTAATCATTTATTCTGTCAATGAATTGGAAAAAATAACTGACATTCTGCAGATTTTTCCATTGAACCACTTTCACTTATTTTATATAATATTTGAAATACATAAAAATGCAAATAGTTTAGTTCCTTTTTTAGATAAGAGTTATTCCTGAGAGTTCTGCATGGAAGACAGAAATTATAATTTCCTTCAGGGAAAATCCCAGAGGAATCAATAAACTTTCTATTTAATGATCTGGTGATTATTGATGGATGAACTGATTAATAATTGGATAGCAAGAGATGTTGAATATGAGATGTTTTATTTATTTTTTTACAGAATTTGAACCAGGTGATGCTAAAACTGCCACTTCAGTTCTGAAAACATTTATTTCATCTTCAGTGCAAAACGTTTATTTTTTTACAGTTTGGCTCTGAATGTTTTATTTTAGCAGATTGCATGTTTTTGAGTTCTTATACACCAGTTGGCTATTAATCGATTAGTTATTAATTGATTATTTGAAGGGTGAGTGTTGATAAGCCGACTCGGCTGCAGGTGTTGCCGTGGTTACCTGTCCGTATCGAGCAGCATAGTGGATCAAACTGGGATGCTCTCTGGTGCAGCTCAGCTCGGCGATGGCCTCCGTCTCACTCACCATCCACCTCACACACTCCAGATGGCCGTTCTGAAACACACACACACACACACACACACACACACTTATTATCCAGATCCGAGTTCTGCACAGCGACACCGGCTCCTGAACCCGGAGCTCCAAACATCAACAAACATATTTTATTAACAATCAGCTGGTAGGAAATCTGTCTTCCTTCAGCTGGATGAGCCAATCAGAGCAGAGAACAGCTGCTCAGCTTCCTGTTTGGCAGCCAATCAGAGCAGCCGGGCTGAACTCTCCTCCCTCGTCTGATTGGACAAACAACCAGCTGCTGCTGGCATTTATCTCAGACCTGATCTTCCTGCCTATCAGAGTTTTTACAGCCGGCTTCCTGTCTGCAGAGGAAGTTAAACCAAAGCCCAACTGGACAGCAGAAACAAACACAACCTGAACCGTCGGGTCGCTGATCCGGAACTTTATTCACAACAGAACCAGACAGAATAACAGTCTGAAACTTTAAATGAGCTCATTCAGATCTGATGCTGCAGGAAAAGGAAAACCTGGCTGAAAAACCAGGAAAATCCTAAAAGATTCAGCTGAGAAAACATTTAGCAGCTAATGAAATAAAACATGGCAATGACCTAGTCCAAGTCCAGCCCTGACTGCAATGCTGCAGTGGGATGTTTGGGGAGCGGGAGCCTGACCTTTACCCCCAGGCCGGCGGGGGTGAGCTGCAGGCTGTTGCGCTCGTTGAGGCCGTCCTCGCCCATCAGGGAGGTGAGGTGCTGCAGGCAGTCGGCGTGGCCCTGAGAGGCGGCGGCGTGCAGCAGGTTGTTCCCGTCCTCGTCTCTGATCAGCTCCAGGTTGTCGGCCGCCAGGTGAGGCTGCAGGAGGAAGAGGAGGAGGAAGAGGCCATCTTGTCATATGAAAATGTGAGATCACTTTAAACTAAGTGGAAACGATAAAAAGCTCTCCAGTTTCTGACTTGTTCATCAAGAAGAGTAAAAACATTTTCTTTAACCAGCTGCTGCAGGACGGAAGAATCTTTTATCTGATCAATTCCAGATATTCAATAGATTACTCAGTTATTGACTGGAACAAATGGAAACATGATGTCAGCATTCATATCAATAATTATTGATTCTTTTTTTGTTTTAAATGTCTGAAATTCTGCTGACGTGACATTTCCTGATTTATCTACAGTTTTTACTCCATGTTTTTTATTTTTGAGCTGTTAGAAGGAAAGAACCTGAAACGGGTGACAACAGGTTGTTGCTAAGCAACCAGCCTGAGAGAGTGAGTTAGTTGATGCCACCCAACCTTTCCTCCTTCTACGTCTCCCAGAATGCTGTGCGGTTCTGGATCTCAGTGCAATAAGTGAACGTTCTATCAGACGTATTATCTATCGATATTGATCAGGTGTCCATTGTGATATTGATTTGTTGTCCAGCCCTCCTTCAGTCCTGCAGTAATCGTTCCTCCAGATAAATTAATATTTTTATGAAATGTGTAGAAATCGCTGCGGTCGCTGTAATGCCTCCACCCACCAGCAGGGAGATCTGCCCCTCCCTGACGATGTTGATGATGTTCTGATTCTTCTTCGTCTCCTCGTCCAGCTCTCCCCTCGCTCCTCCTCCAGGAGTCCAGGGTTTGGAGGCGTCCGGTTTACCCACAATGCACCCTGCCAAGGGGAACGCCAGCCCCCCCGGAGGCTCCGCCCCCGACCGCTGGCTCTGGGGGTCCGGGAAGACGCGCGCCGACAGCAGCTTGTCTGGAAGCAGAACCGATCGGGTCAGAGCGTTTCCTGATGTCAGAGGGAAAAGTTTTCACAGCTCACCTGCGTCAGAGAAGGAGGAGAGAGAGGAGGAGCTGAGGAGGCCAGGCGGCGGCGGCTCCGCCTGGTAACCGCCGCCGGCTCCTCCTGGGGAGCGGTGCAGGTGATGCAGGTCCGGGTCCATGGACTTGGACTTCCTGAGGTCCGACCACTTCACCGGAGACAGAACACAGAACTGCAGCAGAGCAGAACCCAGACGGAGCTTCAGGGTCTCAGAGGCTCGTTTATTAAAAATAAAAACTGTTGACCTTTTCTAGAGGAAACTCTGGAACCTGGAGCGTGAGACGCTGCTAGAACCCGTCAGGGAACCAGAACCAGAACCAGAACCAGGCGTTTGGACTCACCGGGGTCTGGCTGCTGCTGCTGCCCAGGCTCAGAGGCTCGTTGTGGGTCAGAGTGCAGCTCTTCATCCCTCCTCCTCCTCGGTTCCTCTCCAGGGTTCCCCCCCCGGCGCCGCCCCCCGCCGCAGACCGCCTGCCCCGCGGCAGCGTGGACATCTGCTGGCTGGACTTGATGTACGGTACGTCCAGAATCTCGTCCATGTCCAGGTCGTAGTGCTCCAGCTCCCCGAACAGAGCCTGAGGGTCGCCGCCGACCCCGCCGACCTTGGCCTTGCCCACGGAGCCGTCGCACGCCGTGGAGGCGCCGACCTGCTTCTCGGAGCCGGACTCGTCCTTACCGACCTCGCTCTGCTCCAGAACCGGACCCTGGTTCTGGTTCTTCCCGTCCGAGTCCGGCTCTGTGGTTTCGGGTTGGTGCTTCAGGGGGGAGACCCGCTTCACCGGGCGGAACTTGCTGTGGACCTCGGCCAGGCCCGTGGGTTTGATCCCCGCCCCGCTGTGGGAGGGAACGCCGCGGCTCCAGTTGATGGCCGGAGCTGCAGAAGAGGAAAATATTCCAACTGAAACATTCCTTACAGAGCCGACTGAACGTCTTTTTAAGTTTTTAATGGTTGGAAAACATTCGGTTGTTTTTCTAGTTGATCCTTGAATCAGAAATCAAAGGGTTAAAAAAATGAGTCTGATGGAAACGTCTCTAACGTTCCATGATGTGAAAACATGCCGACATCCTGGCAGGTTGGATTCAAGGAACTCATACGACTGGATGAGGAATATGGAGGACTGATCCTGCCAAAACTGTCAATTAACAGAAATACATAAATGACTTGGAACCGGTCCGGTCCGGTCCAGTCTGGTCCGGTTCGGTTCTGTCCAGTCTGGTCCGGTTCGGTCCAGTCCGGTCCGGTTGGGTTTGGTTCTGTCCGGTCCGGTTCTGTCCGGTCCGGTTCGGTTCTGTCCGGTCCGGTTCGGTTCTGTCCGGTCCGGTTGGGTCCGGTTCGGTTGGGTCCGGTCCTGTCCGGTCCGGTTGGGTCCGGTTCGGTCTGGTCCGGTCCGGTTCGGTCCAGTCCGGTCCGGTTGGGTTTGGTTCTGTCCGGTCCGGTTCTGTCCGGTCCGGTTGGGTCCGGTTTGGTCCGGTCCGGTTCTGTCCAGTCCGGTTCGGTCCAGTCCGGTCCGGTCCGGTCCGGTTGCTCACCTGGTCTCTCCTCTGCCGGGCCATCGCTCCTTCTGGACAGTTCTGGGATGTTCTTCAGTGATGTCACAGAATACTGGAAAACAAATGACAGGTTCTGATGTTATGAATCAGAACCGGGTCGGTACAGAACCGAGCGTGGTTTTGGGTTTCCATACGGACCACTGAGTCATCGGAGAAGTCGATCTCATCCAGGTCCAGGTATTCAGGAGCCTCCATGTTTCCACCTCATCATCAGAATCAGAACCAGCTGCAGACAGAAGCGGAGTCACAAACCGGGCCGGACCAGAACATTCTGCTCTGCTGCCGCGACACAATCAGCAGGAATCAAACAGGAAGCGGCTGCAGGAAACCCGGCCAGCCCTGGTAAGAACTGGTTCCTGACCCGACTGGGCCCAGATTTACACACAATACAGAGGAAGTTCTGGAAGTCGGGTCCGATCTCAGCAGAACTTTCCCCTCAGCAGTAAACGGACTGAAGCTCAGAGCCGAAGCCAACAAACAGCAGGATAATCTGGATTAATGAGGAGCCGACCCTGGACGACCCGAACGGGTGGAACCGACACCGCAGAGGTCCAGCTGGAGTCCAGAACCGGCCAGAACCGACCCAGAGAGGGTCAAGAGGTCAAAAAGCAGAAACTTTAAACTCCAGGAGAAACTTTAATACTGGTTCTACTGGAGATGCAGATTAAGATTATGTCAGATATAAATATGTAAATATATCTAAATATTTAGATATAAATATTTATGAATAGATAAATATTTACATTTAATTAGATATATATATATAAAATAAATAAAATATTCATGAAATCTGTTTTTATACTTCAAACTTGAGATTAAAAGTGATATTTGAATCATTTCATATTTTAAGGCAGTTCAGGATTTTCTTTAGTAGTTCGGATGGAATTAAGAAAATCTGAAGTTCTGAGACAAACCAAACGATTCCTCTTCCTCCTGCGACCGGAACCATGATTTATGATTTGATTTTATGATGTAAACACTTTGAACTACCTTATTACTGAAATGTGCAACATAAATAAACTTGATGGATTGATTGTCATAGCAGGACAGCTACTGACTACTAATCCCTACTCCACAGAACCCAACTATAAAACAACAACTAAACGATCTGGAATCACATCCAGATGTTCCAGGACCGTTTTCTGCTGGTCCAAGCAGAACATCTGGGTCCTTCTGGACTCATCCGCTGGTTCTGTCCGGGCTCACAGACCCACCAGAACCTCAGTGTCAGACCTCTGCTCACAGGATGGCAGAACCGTCCAGAAAACCCGACCAGGTTAGAACCTGCAGCAGCAGGAAGTCCACAGAATAATAAAAGGTTCTGGTTCTGGTCCAGCTTCCACTGAGGCCGCAGGACGCTCAGGAAGCCGTGGAGCTGCTTTCAGTGTGGGAGGAACCGCCGAGCTGAAACCCCTAAATGCAGCTTACAGAACCGGGCCGGCCCGGATAACAACTGTTTGGGTCGTGAAGCTGAAAATAAGAGCGGAGGGAAAAATGGGAACAAACATCTGGCCGCCGTGTTTATGTGAACAGCTGATGAGCCGCACGGCTGCCAGCAGCTAAAATAAGCCCAGCGGGTCGGCAGCGGGTCGGCGGCTCCGGACCGGTTCTGGAAGAGCCACCCGAACTTTACTAGAGGAGCATCTGAGGTTCTGCTGGGACCAGAACCAGCATCTGCAACCGACCCGACTGAACGCAGCAGACAGAAGGCAGCAACAGGAGAGAACCAGAACCAACTGGGTCTGGTTCTGTCAGTGGAAATGTTTCCACCAGGAAGAACAGCTATAAAAAAAAACACATGAATCAGAGCAAACCGACGAGATCCGACGAGCGGTTCTGAGCGATCCAGACAGATTTAAAATCTGTTTTAACAAATACAAATAAAAACACAACATTTAACAAAATAAAGAGAAAAGATCAATATTTTTATGTGATCAATATTTTTATGTGGGGGTCAGATTCTCGACTAGGTCAAAAATTCATAACAACATGGATTTTATGTATTATTATTCTGGAACAATGAGAGTTAAAAGAACAAAAAAACACCAAAATGGAATCTTGTTTTTTCACTTTTACTGCATTAAATCTTTTAAACAATCAGCAGCATTTTCTGTCTGCAGGTGAATCATAATAATATCCAAACAGTTCAAAAACCACAAATCAGGACAATTCAGTCCATTGCTTCAGCTTAAAGTTATCATAATGTCACATCACTCAACAATGTTTAAGGCTTTTAGTTAATTAAGAGTTTTAAATCCCTATAAAAACCCAGCGATGCAGCAGCACCAGAACCTGACCCAAACCGGACGGGCAGGTTCTGATTTGTGGTTTTCCTGGAGTTTGAACCTGGAAATGTCGAGTTTCCTTCGAACTGCAGCAAAAACAAACTCATCCGAGTCAGATCTGGTTTCATTCAGCAGATAAATTTTAAGAAAACTGATCGAGAAAGAAAAAAAAATCTAAGCATATATTTTCTGTACACTTGCATCCAATACAATAGAACATTTATGCGTTTTTAAAATGATAAAATGATAACTGGTAACTAGTAGTAAACATAATTTCAGTCATTTAAATTTCGGTACTTTACCAACTACTTTTTAAAGAAAAAAAAAATATTTTCTGGAAAGTTTACAATAAACTTCTGCCCATTTAATGTAAAAACTTAAAGACACCTGAACGCAACATTTAGTGATTCCAGGTAAATTTTTCCTCCAGTTTAAAAACGAGCTGAATGTTTTCAGGCCGGGATGAGATGCCAGATCTCTCTTGGTGCTAGACAGTAAAGGTCTTCTGATCTGTCCTGATTGTTGCTGCCAGCTGGTTTAATCCGCTCATCCTCCAGCAGGATCAGCAGCTAAGCTAACAGGCTAATCAGCTAACTGGCTAACGGGGAAAGCTGCTGGAAAATTGGGTCGAACCGGCGGCTCGGCTGGGAAACCTGGAGCTGCCCGCTCAGGGTGTCATGGAAAGCCGTGGAAGACTGTACCGTATCGAAGTCAGGGTGGGAACCCGGAGGAATGAGCCGGTGGAGGGGCTGGAGGAGCCAGAGGAGCCGCTAGCTGATCCAGCTGTTTTTTTCCCTGCTGTCGCCTCGAAGTCTTCAGGAGCACAAAGACTTTGACATATGGGCTAATCAGAGAGGAGCGCAGGACAGGAGGGCTCACTCCGACACGTTTTCACAAACACGGAGAGTTACTACAGTTTGGGATGCCGAAGCTGCTCCGTTAAAATATCACATTATCAAGAATGGAAAGGAGCGAAACAGCAAGAAAACAAATACATTAAGGGTTAGAAATCAAGATTAATAAAAATAAATAACATGAGAGCAAATACTTTTTAAAATAATTTTTTAATGAATAATGCATCATAATTGAAAATTAAGAAAATCATTTATTACAGAAGCTGTTTAATATGTGAAATAATAATGTTTACCATATGTTTTTTTAAAGAAAAAATGTATAATAAAACAAAACAAATAATATTTCTAAAGTTGTGGATAAACGTAAATTGTGACACCATTAAGTGAGTGAAGAACAGAACTAATATAATCAGTTTTCAGTCATTTTAAGTTTTGTTGCTTATAATTAAACACTCCAGAACGAAATCTTGATCTTTCTGAAATATTATAACATGAAGTAAACTAAAACACATATTTTCTTATCACAGTCAGTGGTGTTTTTATTTTTAATTTAATAATTTTTTGATGTGGTTAACATGGCTCACCACCCAGGGCGGCATCCGTTTTGTGCACAGTGTGAAGAAATAGTTAACGTTTGCTTTTGTTTGTTGTATTGATTTTCTGCCAGACCAGAAAATGGAAATGAAAAACTTTTTCAAATAGATTTTTCTAATGCAACTATTGTTAGATTTTCCTGCTGCCTTCTTAAATTTGCTGCATTTACAATAAAATTAAATTGAAGGTGCTGCTTGCTAAAAGTTGAGCTTTATTTTTCTTTCCGATCTGGGTGACTCATCGTTACAATAGACGATCTTTGTCAGCCAGACAGGAGGAGGAGAGCCGTTATTTGGACCCGTTATCCCTAGAATAAAAAACCCGGTCATAACGCCACACAGAGAACTTTAATCATTATTCTCAACGCACTGTGCAACTTAACGGATTTAATTCTCATAAAACTTTCATTTTGCTCTTATTTAAATTAACTTTATTGATTCAATCAGCTCAGATAAGTAATCAATAAATGTCTACATGACACGTTCATTGTCATGACGCTAAGTCATTTTGTTATAGTTTTTAAAAAAATTTATTCTTTGGTTCCTCTGTAGTGGAATAAATAAAGCAGTTGTATACTTTTGACTTTATGAAGCAGCTAATTACTGTAATTTACTTATTTACTAGTTTTATTAGATTAATGAATATCTGCATCAGCTTTTAAGATGCAGGATTAAATCTAATGTTAACTTTGTGACACTAATTTATATATTTTATGACACTAAGTGATGAACTGCAGCACATTGAAGTCCCAGCATCAGCAGCTTCAACGCAACACTGCCACCCAGTGACAAACGTAGAGAATAACAGCTAGAAAGAAAGATTTTTAAAATCTGAGTGACGCTGAACTTCCTCTGTCTGGACGCTAGGTGGAGACAAACTCTCTCTGCCAGAGTTTCCAGTCCAATCTGAGAGATTTCTTCTTCTTTGCCGTGTTCCACTGGACTGTGCGCTCCATTCTTCTCGGTTTCCTCTTGCTTGGTTAATGTTTATGGTTAAGTGGTTGTTTACCATCTATGTGTTGCCCTAATTGTTATATTTAATGGTGAGGAAAAAGATTTTTGTTTCTGCCAAAGCATCTCAAGTCCACTGTTTTCCTCCACTGCTGGTTTCCTGTTCCGTTCACTTTGTCTCGATGTTAGTACATAGTATTAAATATGATTACCGGACTAACACTCGCAAAAACCTGACATTTAAATGTTGAAAAGTAATATTTTATGAACATACACATTTTTTTTCTACATTTCCTCTAAGACAGAGCATTAGAGTCAAGCTAATAAATAAATAAAATTAGGAGAATGAAGTCATAAAATTACCAGAGTAAAGATGTAATATTATGACTTATTCTTGTAATACTATAAAAATAATATACTTTTATTATTTTGACTTTATTTTCCTAATTTAATGACTTCCTAATATTATTACTCTGTTCTTGTAATTAAATTATTTTGTGTTCTTAGTGTGGCCCTCATACTCGGTCGTAATTTTTCAGATGATGTTTTGTTAATAAAAATCAAGCCTACATGTTGTTTTCCTTCCACTTAACTTTGTGCTGCTTTGTGTTGGTCTGACGCAAAACACTGAAGTTTATTGCTTTAAAGTGACAGAATGTGAAAAGTGTGTAAATGTGTGTGCATCAAGAAGATGAAATAAATCAAATAAAATATAATTTTGTTAAAACATCCAAACACACAGGAGTTCACGTTTAAGCCAAATTTATTGAAGCAGCGATGGAAGAAGACACTGGGAACTCATCCGTTTACAGCCCGGCTGGCTCGTGTGCTTACAGGCAAACACACACTCCACTCCTCACCCCACAGCAGAAAACACACACACACACACACACACACACACACACACACATACGGGTTTTGGTGGTTTAGAGGGACAATTTTTTCAAACCAGTTTTTTGCAACACTAAACAGTCACCCCTTTCCACTTGTGCTAGAAAGACGTAGTAAGTTGTCAAAAATCTTGTTTGAGCTACACAACATAGATCTCACTTGAAAACTTCAATACACACATCAGAACTCAAAATACAAGAACCTGATGCAATGCTGTATTAGAAGGACAGACGATAATGAGGTGCTTGGCTCCGCCCATGATACCAACAGTAATTGTCAGGGCCAATTTTATTTATCAGGACCACAGCATACACAAACATGAAATATATATGTATTAAGTCCAAACATGGAAATATGGAATATGGCTACACAGAAAGTGGACTTTATTTACAGCACCTTCACTAAGAACTAGAGCAACAATTCTGTTTGTGAACATAAAGGAAAATCTGTGAATGGCAAAGTTAAATGAATTACGGGTCTATTGTTAAATCAAAAAGATAATGCTGGCATTCTATTATAGTGGCCAGTTGTCCTTTCTTGATGTGTTCGCCAAAGTGCCTCATGACCGCAGCAATCTCCAGGGAGATCATGGATGCTTTTTTGCTCTCCTAGCACTTTCCATAGATGCTAGAAAAAAGAAATAATTCATTAGTGAAAACCAACTCCAATTGTTAATTTTTCTTGGTTATAAATTATGTAATGCCTGTTTTCAAATAAGCATTCATAAAGAACATACATTAGTGGGAGAAGCTACAGAAATGAGCATGTAGGTTGCATCGATGAAAATTAATTTCTGCAAATGCCAAACAGGTTAACACTTGGTATGGTTGCTTGGTATGTATGATTAATTATTTGAGGGAATTCTAGAAAAAAAATTTTTTTTTTCATAATTTAAAATTGCATTTGTTTGACAAACAGGCCTCAGCAGCTGGTGAAGAACCATCCAAAGCCAAAAGACTTGTTCCTCCTTCTAATGCTGGTGCCTAGTCTTTTTTCCAGTGAAGGAGATCCCACTCTGAACCATCTCACTGACTCCACCAAAATACAGGTTCTGTACAGGTGCAGCATCAGCAAAGGGCCGTTTATTGAGATCTCTGGTTTCCTAAAACCAGAGATTAATCAAATTTAAGATTGGGATAGAGAAAGTAGTATAAACAGTCCCATTACTGATCACCAAATTAGATTTTCTAGCATCTGAACATTGGCTGTGTGAAAGTTTATCATTTTAATACAAGGCACAGTTAAATGGTATGTGTGTGGTAATTTAAGCCAGATGACATATTGGATAATGTCTGCTCAAAATATCATGCATAAAGAAGAACATGGTCACCCTATTGCCTTTCAGTGGTGTAGATCATTACTTTTGACCATGCTTCAGTTGTGCTTTTGAGCTTAACTAGCTTGGTGTTTCAAGACTTGTGTAGGTGTGGTGATTTACCAGAATTTTTATTTGTGTTCCTTTTTCTGCGGGGCTCTATGTCCTTCTGTTTTAGTTTTCTGTTGAGCTCTTTCCCCTTACCATCTGTGTTTACTTTGTGCTGAAAAGAACATATAAAAAATATGGGGTTAATCAACTGAAAAGTAAAGAACACTTGCTTAAGGTGAGTCTCTTCCCAATGTAGAAAACAGTTCTCCATATTCCTGCACATTACATGTTGAATATTACACAAGACCTGTGTGTCTGTGCACTTCTACATGTAACTTTCAATTTTTTGTAACTTCAAAACTCAGTCCTCTATATACCTGCATCTTACATGATGAATATTACACAAGACCTGTTTGTTTGAACAGTAGTTAATACCATTTTAATGACTTCATTTAGAAAATAAGTTGGTCTTTGGAGACCAATAGTACCTCAGGAGGGTTGGTTGAACAGGATCCGCATGTTTCCACATCACCAGCCTGACACAATTCATCTTTGGAAATCTGAAATGTAAAGAACACTCATTGAATCCAAGTTTGTTCCCAATGTAGAAAACAGTCCTCCTTATTCAGGGACCTTACATTTTGAGTATTACACAGGACCTGCGTGTATTGGCGTTTCTACATGTCACTTTCATTCTTTCAAAACTATGTCCTCCTTATTCTGGCACCTTACATTTTGAGTATTACACAGGACCTGCGTGTATTGGCGTTTTTACATGTAACTTTCATTCTTTTGTACTTGTAATTTCAAACCTCTGTCCTCCCTTTTAATGCAGCTTTACATATCAAGTTCTAGACAATACCTGTGTGTTTGAACAGTACTTAATAACATTTCAATGACTTAGTTTTAGAAAATATGTTGGTTGTTGGACACCAAAATTACCTCTGGAGGGTTGGTTGAACAGGATCCGCATGTTTCCACATCACCAGCCTGACACAATTCATCTTTGGAAATCTGAAATGTAAAGAACACTCATTGAATCCAAGTTTGTTCCCAATGTAGAAAACAGTCCTCCTTATTCAGGGACCTTACATTTTTAGTACTACACAGGACCTGTGTGTATAGGCGTTTCTACATGTCACTTTCATTCGTCTGTATTTGTAATTTTAAAGCTATGTCCTCCTTATTCTGGCACCTTACATGATGAGTATTACACAGGACCTTTGTGTATGGGCGTTTTTACATGTAACTTTCATTCTTTTGTACTTGTAATTTCAAACCTCTGTCCTCCCTTTTAATGCAGCTTTACATATCAAGTTCTAGACAATACCTGTGTGTTTGAACAGTACTTAATAACATTTCAATGACTTAGTTTTAGAAAATATGTTGGTTGTTGGACACCAAAATTACCTCTGGAGGGTTGGTTGAACAGGATCTGCATGTTTCCACATCACCAGCCTGACACAATTCATCTTTGGAAATCTGAAATGTAAAGAACACTCATTGAATGAGTTTGTTCCCAATGTAGAAAACAGTCCTCCTTATTCAGGGACCTTACATTTTGAGTATTACACAGGACCTGCGTGTATTGGCGTTTCTACATGTCACTTTCATTCTTTCAAAACTATGTCCTCCTTATTCTGGCACCTTACATGATGAGTATTACACAGGACCTTTGTGTATGGGCGTTTTACATGTAACTTTCATTCTTTTGTACTTGTAATTTCAAACCTCTGTCCTCCCTTTTAATGCAGCTTTACATATCAAGTTCTAGACAATACCTGTGTGTTTGAACAGTACTTAATAACATTTCAATGACTTAGTTTTAGAAAATATGTTGGTTGTTGGACACCAAAATTACCTCTGGAGGGTTGGTTGAACAGGATCTGCATGTTTCCACATCACCAGCCTGACACAATTCATCTTTGGAAATCTGAAATGTAAAGAACACTCATTGAATGTGAGTTTGTTCCCAATGTAGAAAACAGTCCTCCTTATTCAGGGACCTTACATTTTTAGTACTACACAGGACCTGTGTGTATAGGCGTTTCTACATGTCACTTTCATTCGTCTGTATTTGTAATTTTAAAGCTATGTCCTCCTTATTCTGGCACCTTACATGATGAGTATTACACAGGACCTTTGTGTATGGGCGTTTTTACATGTAACTTTCATTCTTTTGTACTTGTAATTTCAAACCTCTGTCCTCCCTTTTAATGCAGCTTTACATATCAAGTTCTAGACAATACCTGTGTGTTTGAACAGTACTTAATAACATTTCAATGACTTAGTTTTAGAAAATATGTTGGTTGTTGGACACCAAAATTACCTCTGGAGGGTTGGTTGAACAGGATCCGCATGTTTCCACATCACCAGCCTGACACAATTCATCTTTGGAAATCTGAAATGAAGAGATGTATACTGAATGAGTTCATAGAAAAATAAAATCCACCTATTTAATGAACCTGTCCAGCTGATTGTTAAACAGACATTTTATGTATTGACACTGCAAAATATGTCTCCTGCTATAAAATGTTCATTAATATAAGGTCAAAATATATTAATTTACATATGACAGTTTCTAGCATTTTGGATAGCGCTGAACAAGTTGAAATAGTGGTCTGGTTAAGTCTTTCTCCAAAATCTGGTTTTTAGGCACTCTGCTAATCACTTCTTGTTTTCAACTATAATGAAACTCTGTACTACAACTTGACATTTCCTTCAAAAATATTTTCAATGCTAGTAGAATGACTTGTGATAGTATTTTCACGCTTACTAGTACCCTTCTTCTCCATAGCCAGTCAGAATCATTACAATTTAAGTAATTTCTTCCCCTGGGCCAATATCTTTGAGTGCAAACAAACAGAGATGACGTCTTCCATCCACCCTTGTAACTTTCATTTTGTTGTTTGTGTTCATCTCTTCATCATTTACCAGCCTCCCCAATGATCCATGTTCTCTGGCAGCATCAACACTAAAATATTAAGTATGCTATAAGAATAATTATACCATGCAACGGAAATGATTTTGCATATTTGGTGTTTGCATGTCAGAAGAATATTCCTCCTCCAACTAAAACTACTTTTACTGATGAAGCTGAAAATGTTTACATCACTTTGATTAAATATAAAATAAAAAACAACATTAAAACAGTCACATACCAAAGCTGTTGTCCATTGAACTTGAAATCAAACATAAAAGCCTGGAGTGCATCATGGTAAATTTTCAATCGGTTTTCTTGTTCCTTCCTACTTATGACTTCCCCTCTGCACTCAATAAGGAAATCTCCTTTTTGAAAGCACTGGCAGCTGAACACACCCCGACCTGCAGGTAAACATAATGAGTAAGGTTGAATAAACTTTAAACAATGCATATCTTTCAAATAGTAGCAAATGAGATTATTAAAATTTTTTCAAAATCAGTTAATTGATCTAATTTGAGGTCTTTCTGTGTTACTTGAACATTTGTTTGTCAGCTGAGTGGTGCTTCTAAATGTCACTCATTCTTTTATACTTGGAATTTCAAAACACAGTCCTCCTTTATACATACATACATACATATATATATATATATATATATATATATATATATATATATATATATATATATATATATATATATATATATGATCTATGCTAATGTGCAGTATAAAAATAGTTTAAAAGTCAAAAGCAAGACAAAAGTAAACAAAAACAATCCTTTAATAAACTCTGGAATCCTGTACGTAAAAAAGTCACAACTCACCTTTAAATGAATTGATGTATTTTACATCAAATCCCTCTTTATCTTCACCCAAGGAGAATAATAGCTGGCATCATGTTTGGGATTTCTTTTTGCTCTCTGAGACCTTGTTGCTGACATCTCCTGCAAAGATCAGAGTAATTTGTTGTTGAGTAACAACATGATGCTGTACATCAGGAGTGTCAAACTCCAGGCATCGAGGGGCAGTGTACTGCAACTTTTAGATGTTCCTCTGGTCCAAAACACCTGAATTATATGACTGAATTAGCTTCTAAGGGCAGTCAAGTTGATGACCTGCTGATGACCACCTCATTTGATCCAGCCATGTGGCATCACAGACACATCTAAAAGTTATTGTATACAAGCCCTCAAGACCTTGAGTTTGACACCTCTGCTGTACACAATATGATTTGATTTTATTGTATGCGAAAAACCTGTACTGAAGTACACAGTATTAAATAATTGACTTTCTATTGACAGGTTCTCAAAACCTTCAAATATTAAAACATTATCTTAATAGTAATGATTATTACAAAGGATAATTTGTGCCTGTGAAAGAATATCACTAACTGATGCACAGAAAATGTCCAAATACAGTTTTGTCTAATTCTGGAGTGAGCCACCTTCCCTTTAAACTCTGGTACACTGACTAAGATGGTTGGTGATAACTAGCTAAACTGAAGCAAATCAGATGCTTTGGTGCATCCAAACATCAAGTAACCTACAACATTCTTCAGAATTACAAATCAATATGTACTTAAATGTCTTAAGAGATTCTGTATGAGTCTTACCTCTTCTTCCACGCAAAAGAAGTTCAATTAATACTAATGGCTTGCACCTGGCCTTGATGGACTGTACCATGTTGATAGAGTAGGAGGGGTACAACAAAAGGAGAAATCCATTTTGTTTCTGAAGCACACAAGGTCAGATTTTTTTTCAGAAACAAGAAAACAAATTTATTTGAGTTATATTTTGTAACTTTCATTCAATATTTCAAAGTTAAATAGTTTATCATACATCTTTGTTTAATTAGGAAACAACAGTAAGATGGTATCTCTCACCAGCAATGTTTAATCTTTTATCAGGAAGGTCACTTCTTTTAATCATTTCTGTTCAATCAATTATTTAAGTTTACTTCTATAGCACATTTCAACACATATATATACATATATATATATATATATATATATATATATATATATATATATATATATATATATATATATATATATATATATATATACACACTAGATCACTTTATAATATAAAGTGTTCAAAACACTTTAAATCATAAAAACAAAACTGTTGTCTAATGGCAGACAACACCAGCAGAAAAAGGTTGTCTTATGTACCTGCCTACAGACAAATTAGACTACCTAGACAATCTGCATGTATGCAGAGTAGTGACATTGAGATAATGACAAAATATCAATCTAAAGTTTTGTGCTAACAGTAACATAAGTAATCATAATATTTTGGCACTTTAAATATTTTTAAATAAATGCTTTTTATATTTATATTTGTAATTCTGTATTACTCCATGAGTGGTTATCCCTTCTTTCAAATTCAAAAATACTTTATTGATCCTAAAAAGGAAATTAAATTTTAAAAAAGCTTGGGTCCTCTACCACAGGCCTTGGAGTGTGAGTGGTCTTCACAGTATACTAACAGTTCCCAAAGGTGTGCTTCTCTGTATCAAGAGGTCTGATGATGTATTGTTTGAGCCACTCTTCCAGTTTAGGGGTCATTACCCCAAGGGTTTCAGTGACCACAGGCACTACTGTTGCCCACACCTTCCACACTCTTTTAACCTTTTGTATGGCATGCATTATTAATTCATCTTTAATATTGGGGCTGATTGGGCCCTAATGATTCCAAAAACAAAGAGTTATCTTTTTACATGATATGTGGACATAATTCTTCTCAGAAAAATATTTATTCCTTTTAAATCACCATGTTTAGCACCATGGTAAATCTCTACAGTTGCCAACTTTTGTAAACTTACACCACAACAATAAACACTGAACATCTTGGGTCTAGCCTGTAATATGTAATAATCTTCCACTACCACTAAGTCATAAAATAATGACCTAACATATGGACACCCAATCCCATGTAGAGCTAAATTTATTATTGTGGGCTAGACAGCCCAAAATAAGTCATCCACTTATGTGGATTGGCCTCTATTGCTACGGTACTAGGCACCTGCTTGTGTGCCACCATAAATACCACCTCTGTGCTGTGTTTCAGTCTAAGCCTTTTTGTCCATTGGTAGTATTGTTTGCTCGCTATTGTAAAACACCCTGTTGTTATGATTATGCATCATAACAAAATAGCAAAAGTATAAAAATATTTACAAAAATCAGTCCAAATACACAGTATCAAAACAAGAAGGAACTTTTGTCCAAACAAAAGCTATATTTCCCCAGAAAGGCAGGAATGAAAGTTTAAATAGTTAAATTCTCAATGAAAGAACAGGGCTACTCCAATGTGCTACAACCTTGAGAGGCACAATTTTCCATTCATCATCAGTAGCATTTGAATTCTTATATCAGTGGACTGAGTTTCCTCCCTTTTCCATCTTATCATTCCAGCATGGTATTTGATAACTGTCAATGCATAGCTGTTGATTGCTGGACCTTGTTTCTCTCATTGGACTTGCCTTACTTATTGTAGGTACAGTAGTTTGCAAAAGTATCCATAGCCCTTGAACTTTTCCATATTTTCTGACATTACAACCGCAAACATATTTTTACAGAATTTTATGGGAAAGACAAACACAAAGTGGCATATAGTTGTGGAGTAGAAACAAAACTATACATGATTCAAAACATTTTCTGCAAATAAAAGCTGAAAAATGCAGTGTACAAAATCTTCAGCCCCCTTTCCCTAAGTGCGACCAATTGCCTTCAGAAGTTGCCTGATGACTGCTAATGACTAAATAGTCCACCTGTGTGTAATCTAATCTCAGTATAAGTTCAACTCCTCTAAGACTGCCTCAAAGGTTAGTTAAGAGAATATTGGGAAGCAAACAGCATCACAAAGTCCAAGGGACACACCAGACAACTCAGGGACAAAGTTGTGGAGAAGCTTAAAGCAGGCTTAGGTTATAAACAGGTTCCACGAATCATCTGGAAATGGAAAGAGAATGGCACAGCTGTGAACCTACCAAGACAAGGCCATCCACCTAAACATAAAAAAGTCCCATTTGCAATTTGCCAGAAGCCATGGTGGGATACAGCAAAAACAATAAGACGAGACCAAAATTGAACTTTTTGGCAAAAATGCAAAGCATTACTTGTGGTGGAGAATGGACACTGCACATCACTCTGAACACACCTTCCCCACTGACAAACATTTCTTTTCTTCATTCTTGATTGTAAGATGGATTGAGCCAAATACAGGTCAATCTTGGAAGAAAACCTGCCGGAGTCTGCAAACGACTTGAGGCTGGGGCGGAGGTTCACTTTCCAGCAAGACAATGACCCTAAACATTAAGCCAGATCTACAATGGAATGGTTTAAAAAACATTCATGTTAGAGTGGCAAGGTCAAAGTCTAGACATAAATTCAACAGAGAATCTTTGGCAAGATCTGAAAACTGCTGTCAAGTCAAGTTTATTTGTATGACACATTTCAGCTGGAAGGCAGTTGAAAGTGCTTTACATCAAAGAAACACAGAACTAAGAAGTCATACAAGTAACATACACTGTGTTCCAAATTATTATGTAATTGATATCTTCTCAGATTTTATTAAATGGTCAATGGAAATGATGGTCAGTATGATTGTCAAGTCAAGAACTACTACAGTATAAATAAAATTTTACTGAACAAAGCTCCCAAGGACAACAGTATTTTTTCAAAAAGAAACTCAAAATGCACTGTTCCAAATTAATATGCACAGCAGATTTTCTAAACATTTTATGGATTATAAAGAACTGCAAACAGTTCTCTGAACTAATCAATATTTGAATGTGCAGCATCACAAGTACTAAAATCAAAACCTAATTCAATCAAAAACCTCTTAATAGACTGAGTTACGTGTTCACATAGGACCCTTCTTTGATATCACCATCACAATTCTTGCATTCATTGAACTTGTGAGCTTGTGGATAGTTTCTGCTTGAATTTCATTGCAGGATGTCAGAATACCTTCCCAGAGTTGCTGTTTTGATATCAACTGCATCCCACCCTTAGATCTTCTGTTTGAGGAAACTCCAAAGGTTCTCAGTAGGGTTGAGGTCAGAGATCAGAGGAGGATGGTGACCTCACCATGAGTTTTTCCCCTTTCATGCCTATACACAGTGGCCTTGCAGCATAAGATGATGCATTGTCATGCATGGAGATGATTTTGGTATGGAAGGTATGGCTCTTCTTTCTGAACCATGAAAGAAAGTGATCAGTCAGAAAGTCCATATACTTTGCTGAGGTCATTTTCAAGCCTTCAGGGACTCTGAAGGGCTGACCAGCTCTCCACATGATTTCAGCCTCCACTACCTCCTTGTTGATGTCACAGCTGTTTTGGAATTTGGTGGCCATCCATCATCAATCCACTACTGCGAACATCTGGACTATCCAGGGTTGCACATCAGTCATCAGTGAACTAATCTGTTTGAAAATCAATCTTCATGTACAGTTGGGCCCACTGCGACGGTTCTGCTTGTGAGCTCTGGTTAGGAGCTGCCAAATAGTAGGTTCATGCACTGCAAGCCTCTGGAGGACCCTTCACCTTGTGGTTCCAGCTTCAAGTAACTGCTTGCTGCTATGTAAGGGCATTTTAACAGCTGCTCTCTTAATTTGATGAATTTGTCTAATAGAAACCTTCCTCATTCTGCCTTTATCTATACAAACCCATCTTTGTTCTAAATCAGCCACAAATCTCTTCACAGTACAATAATGCTTCAGTTTCAGTTAAAATATTTGATGTTTTCATATCTTGTCATATAGCACTACACTATCTGATGATTTTGGTCAGCAAAGAGATCCTTTCTCTTTCCCATATTGCTTGAAAGCTGTGGCCTGCTTAATAATGTGGAACATCCTTCTTAAGTAGATTTCCTTTAATTAAGCTCACCAGACAAACTAATCCGAAATTAATTATAGTGATTAAAAGAGCCCTGACACACAATACCATCTATAAATTTAATAGCACAACAAAAATGTAATCTTTATAACAGTTAAATCCAATTTGCATAATAATTTAGAACATGGTGTGCATTCACCTTAAGAAAGAAAAACAAAGAAATTAAATTCAAAGTAAAATCAAAATTAAAATCATATACATCAAATATAATGATACATGTACCTTTGATTAAGATTCAGAAACAATTGTAAATAGTTGTGTTTTTGCCTTGATTTAAAGGAATTCATTGTTTCAGCTGTTTTCAAGCTTTATTCAAGATTTGTGGTGCATTGAAGCTAAATTCTGCTTCAAAATGCTTGGTTCTGGTTCTATGGATGCAGAGCAAGCCAGAATCAACAAAATGTTAGCAGTGGAGTGTATAAATAGTTTGGTGAAAAATGGCTCTCTTATGGTTTATATTTCTTTTAATCCATGCACTTATGTCACACATTTATTAGTCATAATATTTTAAATAAACAATATTTGACCAAAATATATATTCATTTCTGTATCTTATAGCACAGAATAATCATATTGCCAACTCATCCCCAGTGTAAATTGCAAGACGTGAATTAGAAGGACACTGTAATAATTAGCAGGACCTTCCGGTAAACAACCAATCAGATTAAGACCTTGTGTGAATATTCATGAGGTCCTGCTATTACACAAACCTGCCATAGGGGGCACTGTGGTGATACACAGATTATACACAAAATCAGGTTTATGTGTATTAAGCGGACATCTCGTTTTTTTTGCATTTTTGGGGTTAATAGACCAATAGAAACCTTTCTACGTTTTTAGATTTTTCTCTGTTTTAGCAGGACACCGCTCCTGTCCTGCTAATTCAAAATGTCCTTCTAGTGTGGTGTGTATTCTGACGAAATGTCCTGCTAAATCACATATACCAACGCACACACACACACACACACACACACACACACACACACACACACACACACACACACACACACACACACACACACACACACAGAAATCTGACTTCAGCTATTATTTAATAGACATAAAAAGCCACAGAGGGAAAACCTGGATTTTAGCACCAATAGAAGAAGATCTGTTCTTTATCACCATGAAGGAAAGGTTAAAGTTTGTCAGTTTCCTGTAAAAATATGTAGAAATTATTAAAATTGATTAAATTAAACATCACATATCATGTTTTATATAAAAAGCAAGAGAAAACATGCAGATAAAAAAGTCTTTGTATTATATTTTTTGTTTTTTGCTCTAGAAATAAGCAGATTTGAAGAAAATATTTCTGAACTTTGAGAAAATGTTCATATTTCCCTGGGACTCTAACAGATAAAAAATAGAATAAAATTATAGTTTTTAAGCTTTGCATTAATCTTCATTTCTGCCATAAAACGTTTTTCATCTACAGTCTAACTAAATAATCAGCCTCATCAGTAAATGCTGTGAATATAAAAACCTGTAAGGGAAGAAGAAGAAGAAGAAGAAGCAGGAAACCAGTAAGTCCAGTTGTGAGGTAATACAGAACCAACTGAGGAACCAGAACAGAGTCCAGTCAGAACCGGGTCTCTGCTGTGGAAACGTGTCACCTCTCTGCTTCAGCTGTTTGTTTATAAGTGAAAACTCATGTAAACAAAATGGAACTTTAACTTCATGAACTTTGACCTTCGACTTCAGGCTCATTTTAAGGATTCTTGTTAATACCTGCAAAAACAAACAAAAGACAAACAGAACCAAGTTACCGGGTTAATCTTTCATTTTAACTTAAATATTTAAACAGCAAGTTAAATATTTACCTCCAAACTAAATATTCAATAGGAAAGCTAACAGTAGCTAACAATATATATATTAATATCTACCTCCAGACCGAATATTTAGCCTGAAACTAAATATTTTAATAAGTAATCTAAATGCAGGGGGATTCCATAGACGTTTGTCACGTGGCTGAAGTGAAGCAGATGTTTCTGGAGGCTCCAGTAAACCTTTGAGGTTAATCTCAGTTGAGTGCCAGATAATCCCTAAACCTGCAGGTTCTGGGAGTTTTACCCCGTCAGGCTGCATCCAGAGATGTGGGCCGCGTTGCCCGTGTAGTGAACGTCACAGCGAGCCACGTTGTTGTTGAAGTTGGACTCTGGAACCTGCTGCCTGGGATTCACCGTCACCTGCAGGAGGACAGGAAACAGCAACAGGTTTGTCTTCTGGACATGAGAGATTTAACAGGCTGGACTTTAATCTCTGCTGTAACATCTGAACAGAGATAAGAGAGCAGGGATTTTCATCCGGACCTTCAGGATGTACTTTCCAGGCGAGACGTCGGTGATGTCGATCCACTGGCAGTCGATGTCGGCGCTGTAGGTATCGTAACATCCGGGACTCAAACCCTGAACACCAACAGCAGCAAAAACAACGTCTTTACATTTTTATACTTTAATCTATTTTTACATTGTGTCTTTATTTACAGTTGGAGCAAATAAAGGATCTTATTTGGGAAACTGAATCGTCTACTTCCATCTTGCTGCCTCTAGAGGGCGCCACAGTGTCCCACCATCCATCACATCCATGACCTTTGACCTGTCTGGTGACGATACTGTCTTGCTTTAACTATGCTTCATTGCTCCACCTCTACAGACTGTTGGGTACTGCTAACTAAACAGCTAGCTGCACAACGCAGCGTTTAGTGGAAGCTAATGCTACAGCGCTAACTTCAATTCAAAGACACCAGCTTGATTTTATAATAAATTTATAATCTACTGGTTCAGTAATTGTCATTGTATTTAAGTCTGTACCTTCTTCTCTACTGTCTGTTTTATTTTCTTGTTTGAAATAATGTTACTGGAAATAAATAACAAACTGTGAAGAACCAAACGTGTTAATCAGGTGTGTGTACCTGGGTGTGTGAGGTGCAGGCGTAGCGGCGGTAGTATCCCGGGTCGCAGGACGTGTCCTCCAAGCAGAAGCTGGCCTTGTGGCCCTCGGCGACGTGGCTGTGGCTCCGGGCGTCCAGCAGCTCGTACAGGCTGAACTCATCCATGCTGTGAAAGTGACTGAACAAAAACCACAGGGAACAAAACATCTCTACAATATTCCAGGAACATTTTACTAAACCTTTCTAATTCAATGTTAGACATAATCTAATTCATCTACAATGATAAAATGATTCTAGCTTTAAGATTAATACATTAATTTAATCAAATTAGATTGTTTTCTGTCCCTTGATGTTTTATTTAAATATTTAGGAATATGTTCAACTCCTGGTTTTAGTTGTGCTCTAAATGTGATTAAATTTCAGTCATTTCAGAATATTTATTTTACTACCTGGTGAGTTTTAAAGGACGGTGATGTTAGCAGTGAGGCTAAACATCATTCTTTATATGTTTTTGCATTAATGTACTCAGATTTTCCTCAGTTAAATGATGGAATATAACAATATGTTCACATTAATGGAAGAACTTCAGAACAATAATTCAGTTTTAGTTTGTTTTCACCTCCATCCTCCATAAAATCAGATGTAAAGTGTAAATGTGTAATGATCTGCGTACTTGTGACAGCTGTGCCACTCCCAGGCGTATCGCGGCCTGCTGGGCAGGAAGTCGGCCGTTCCCTGGTTCTTCACCCGCTGAGTGAACCTCAGCAGAACTCTGGTGTCATAATCCGCAGCGTAGCGAGCCGAGCTGGAAAACAGAGATTATCCATGTAAAAAAGAACAAAAACATAAAGGATAAAAAAAAAAAGTTTTATTTTAATGTACATGTCAGGTCTTCATTTTTCTTTGGTGGAAACATAAATTAGACTCAGATGGATCAGAAACAGAATATTTTATTGATCGCAGATCAAAATAAAAACTGCTGTAATTCTTAATAAATGATGGCAGAAGAGAAACTCTCTCAACAGGCTGATTGTAGTTTTCTGGCTGATTTTTAAAAGTCTGATCTGCTGATTCTGGGTTTGTTTGGTTCTGTTTTTGTCTCAGAGTTGTTGACATTGGGGTGAACATTGTTGACGGTGCAGCTGTCAGTCGTCCCTCTGTCACAGCAGAGCAAAAACAAAACCAAAGAAACTGAATTTCAGGCTTTTGCAGGATATCAGCTGATCTCTAAACTAAGGAAATGGTTCCTGATTAATGAACCTGCTGATACTGAACAGATCTGAAGATTTGAAGGATCTGAGCTTCCTGAAGTTGAACTGTCTGCTCTGGGCTTCCTGCTAGGCTAGCTGCTCTATTAGCTGCGTTTTCATTACAGATGAGAGCAAAACTTTGTCAATATTCTGCTAAAATAAAAAATAAAAAAACAGCAAAAAATTGAATGGCTGTGTTTCCATTAAGAAACACAATTAAAATCAAACCTAAATAAGTTTATTCACATAAGAAGTGATAGAAAAAGCCCCGCCATCATCGTCATCAATCTCCTTTGTTTCCACACCAAAGTGCTTCATCAGGTTCTGGACTTGGTTCAGGAAACAAAAAGAACCCAATTTAAAAAGCAGGTTGGGAAATTCAAACATTTCTTTCATATCTTCACTAATAAACCTGAGGAAGAGGAGAGGAAGAGGAGAGGAAGAGGAAGAGGAAGAGGAGAGGAAGAGGAAGAGGGAGAGGAAGAGGAAGAGGAGAGGAAGAGGAGAGAAAGAGGAAGAGGAAGAGGGAGAGGAAGAGGAAGAGGAGAGGAAGAGGAGAGGAAGAAGAAGAGGAGAGGAAGAAGAAGAGGAAGAGGAGAGAAAGAGGAAGAAGAGAGGAAGAGGAAGAGGAAGAGGAGAGGAAGAGGAGAGGAAGAGGAGAGAAAGAGGAAGAGGAAGAGGAAGAGGAGAGAAAGAGGAGAGGAAGAGGAGAGGAAGAGGAGCCTTACGAGGCGAGGCAGTTCTCCTCAGCAGCGCAGCGCAGGTTGTACATGGGCGACCTCTGGACGTACGAGGCGATCTGGATGTAATACGGATCCGGAACCAGATCCGGGAGACCTGCAGCCAGGAGGAAGCAGTTCAGGAGAGAAAAAACTTTCTTTAAGATCATTTTAAAATATCAGGACAACAAACATGGATGGACAGAAGCTCCTAAACGGTTTCAGTCAGAAAGAGAAGGAAAGTTAATTCTTCTGTTAACTATAAAACCTCTTCTGATGACAGGAAACATGTTTATATTAATGACATCATCACATTAACTGATCTCTGCTTTAAATGACATCAGAATTGGTTTAGAAGAAGCTGCAGCCTCTCAGTTCGGTCTAGAGGTTGGGTTGGAAAGATTGCAATAACAGCTCTATAACCAACAGGGGGCGCTGTTGGCTATGAAAACAAAGAAAAGCTCAATATTTCATTGTGATTTATACAAGTTAAAGGTTAAAATGTGTCATTTAGGAAATGGCATCTCTTCTTCTGCAGTTCAGAGGAACCAGAGGAACAGCGGGAACATTTAATGTTTAAAGAGTTTGATTGGATATTAATACAATTTTTTATTCTTTCTGAGATTTATCAACCAAAATCAGAAGGAAACTGTAAAAAGTCAGAAGTTTAAGCTGCTGGTTGAGATCTGGAATAAAAACTGAACATTTTGAGAGAAATCAGGAAGTACGAACCTTTTCACTTCAGAGATTAAAACTTTTTATTCTCTTTCCACCTGATTCTGATTAAACCTGAGAGGCAAAAAGACCAGAACCAAAGAATCAGAACCAGAATCTCTCCTGAGAGGAACCAGAACCTCAGTGGAGCTGAAATCCATCAGACATGTAAAATGAACTAAACCTGTTTCATAATTTTCATTTAAAGTTTGTTTTTGTTAAAACAAAAAGTTAAATCTTTGTTTACATCAAATGCAGAATTATCAACAGAAGTAATTTAGCTGAACGTGATCACATAAACTGAAACGAGACGATCTGGAGTGTGTGTGGGTGTGTGTGTGTGTGTGTGTGTGTGTGTGTGTGTGTGTGTGTGTGTGTGTGTGTTTATTTTCTACAGCCTTCATGGTTTTTCTCCCAGACTCCAACAGAACCTGAACTAATTTTTGGGTCTCTTCATGTTTATTCAGATTATTGTCAGAATAATTAGATTTGTTGTTTGGACAGTAGAAAGTGAACCTCGGGATGGATTTTCTCTCACCATCAGATCTGCTGCTTTGATTCCAGCTCAGAAACTTATTTTTTGCAAAATGAGCCACACCTCACATTCCTAATATTTGTTCATTTTTAAACTGTTTTCTGTTTGGAACTGATGCTGTTGTAACGGTTCTGTTTGGTCCAGTTGAGGTTCAGTAAAAGATGCTGTGATGAGGATAAATAAATGTTTTCCTGCAGAGATCAGGAGGTTTACAGTATGAAGTCCAACATCTGTCTTTCTTTAGCTGGGAGCTGATTGGGGTCTGAGCTGCAGTAACGAGTCAATAAAAGCAGGAATTGAAACTTTCATCAGCAGGAATTTCACGAGAAAAAGACAGAAACTTAACTTATTATTTAACAGAAATCAGTAGGACTCAACTTTTTCATTAATTAAACAAAATCAAACATTCAGACAGAAAAGCTCGGCGTTGCTCTGACCGTTCTGGTGGTACCGGGTTCCGTATCCGGGCCGGGGCTGGGCCTCCGGTCTGGGCCTGCGGTACGTGTCAAAGTAGTTGTAGTAGGGGTCGTAGCCGTGGTGCTTGTAGGGGTTGTAGGGGTCATCTCCGACCATCACGTCCTCCCTGTTGGCCGGGGCAGAGCCACCTTCCCCCGCGGCCTGAGGCTGCCGGCGCGCCATGGCGCGGAGCTGCGCGGAGCTGCTGGCGGCGGGAACCCGCGGCGCCCCCCGGGACGCAGCGCCCGCCGCCGTGTCGTTGGCGCTGCTGAGGACCAGGACCGGGTCGCTGCGGCGCGGGGAGCCGCTCTGCCGCCTCCCGGTGGGTCTGTACTGGGCCCCGCGGCTCAGGATGCTGAAGACCTGCCCGTTGTGTTGCCATGTCAACCCCCTCCGGAGCGCATCAGACTCCGCAGCTTCCTGAGCGCAAACTGCCTCCAGAAAGCAGCAGAGGAAGCAAACATGCGCAAAGGACAGCGCCAGGCGTGCAAAAGAGCTTTGCACATTTAGAGCTGAAAGATTTTAAAGACATTAGTATAAAGAAAGCTGAAGGCAAAGGCATGCCACACTTTTCAGATTTGAAGAAAACCGAAAAACATGAAGATTTTTTCTTCCACTTCACAGCCGTGGTTTACTGTGAGCTGATCTGTCACACTAAAAACTACAGCATACTGTGATAAAATGGAAGGAGGTCAAAGGTTATGAATCTTTACTGTCTTTACTACAAAAACACAAAATCTCACCAAATATTTTTGTCTAGTTTTTAGTGCAAATATGTTTGAATACCTGAATAAAACAAAAACAACAAGTTACAGGAGCTTCTTGTAGGTCAATAATCTGACAGATTAACTTAAAACATGAAAAATGTCTCGTCATGATCTGCCTGCCAACTTTCTAATCAATCTGATGGATTTATTTATTTTAAAAAAACTTCCATATCTCACTGAAAAGTTCCTTTCTTGTAGTTTTATTTCATCTGTACTAAGATATTTACCTAGAAACTCGTCTAAACTAACATTTTGTGTTTCTGCAGCGTTTGAAACTAAACTTGCTCCGTCTTTGTTCTACAGCTGATCTCTTCAAACAAAATGCTTTTGTTTGGTTTTACTGGGGAAACGGACCTCTCGCCTCCTGCTGGGAGCTCAGGATGCTTTAAAACAGCTGAAAATGAGGCTTTACCAGCTGAGCCGTTTCCTCTGCAGAGAGCGCTGTAAAACACACAATCTGCCACCCACAGAGACGCAGCACTTTCCTTCTCAACCACGTTCAGGTTATGTTCTGTGATCTGTGTGAGGTCAGTCAGAAATGTGGATTTCTACAACCTGATACTGGATTCATGAGGTTCCCATGATGCATCTGGGAACAAAAGTTGCTTTTCTCACATTCAGCAACACATGCTGAATTTAAATCCAGCATTTTCTGCCACATTGAACTTTGCAGTTATTACAGAAGTCAAAAATCTAAAACTTTGGTTTAGAAACCTCCGTGCAGATGCTTAATAAATAATCCATACTGAATCAGTCCAGGCTGAACCAGGTGCTGGTTTGGTGATGGACAGGTGAGTACAGCCGGGTTGTAGGAAACCCAGAGAGTTTGATGAGGATGGATTCAGGTGAGAGAAAAACCTCAAACCAAGAACTAAAAATCTGCTGAAATGAGCTGAAATTATAATTCCAGGCTATTTATGTTGAATAAAATATTCATGGAAACACCAAACCTCCACATGCAAACAGCCGGGTCAAAGGTCAACATACTTAGAGAGAGAGGAGTTGTGTCTCAGTTATAGTCGGGTTTAGGCCGAGGTTAAAGACACATGGTGTAACACAAACTGTATATGAAATGTAAAGCCGATAACTAAAAGAAGTTAAACTTGATATCTCAGTTATTTATTTTCCACTGGCTCAGGACTTACAAACACAAACTTCAGGCTTTCTGAGGCCAAAACAATAAACTGAAGTAAACCTTTTATCCAATCCACTGATGAGGAGGAAGTGGTTCCAGGTGTGACAGCAAACAAACAGAAGAGCAAAGATTGGTTTCTATGGCGACCCCTAGAGGGCAGAGGGCGCAACAGGTCCGATTCTTCTTCTACTGCTTCTTGTTACCATCACTGCTTTACCTTAATTATAGTTAATTGTTCATAAGAAGATATTTGCTTCTGCAAAAGCAACTAAAGTTCATGTTTCTTTTTCCTTTTATTTTGTTTTTATTGTACAAATATCACTAAAATATTATTAATGCATGTTTATAGGAAACAACTGGATGGGGATTTGATATTTATACTTTGATATTAAACATTTAACATCAAAGCTCGTTATTAAACATCTCATTGTGAAAACAGATCATCAGAGACAGAAGTGACCAGACTGAAATCATCTAGAATGATTTTGTGCCTAAAATGTAATGAACATGATTCATAACCATCGATTTATTCTAACCTGTTCCAGGAAGAATAACAGATCAGCTTTCATTCAGATCATTAAAGTTTTTACTGTAAACTTCACCCACACATGCCAGGTTTCTCTAAATGAATAAAAACTGAATTCATGATAAATTCTTGATCATTTGAACGGCTCTTTGAAGTGAATGAATCCTGAGGATTGGGCTCCAGTCAAAGAGCTGTTAGTCCCATCATTCACTAAAGTTTAGTTTCCACCAGTCAGTCAAGAGTCCAGCAGACACTCAAAACTAAATGTTTGTGAACTTAAATACCAGAAATGTATCAAAGTATAACCAGACAAACGCTGGAATGTGTTGACGACAGTCAGTTCATGTTGTTGGATTGTGAAGCATCCGGATCCTCCCAGCTGTCATTTGACTCAGGCAGGGATGAGGAGTTTTCTTCATCCTCTAATGACCCAGTTCCTTCATCCCTCCTGTAGCAGCAGGAGGATCTGCAAACGATCAGCTGCTGATCCTGGAAAACCTTTAAAACAAGCTGATGAGCTGATTTACGTCAACAGCAGCAGGGCATTCCTCGACTTCTGGCTTCTTTTCAACAGGAATGAAGGATTATTTTCATCTCTGTGAGGTGGAATAAATCAGTCCAAACAGGATTAGTTCTGGACAGAAGAACTTTACTGCCAAACTGCCCACTGAGGTACCAGAGTTTAACCTCCAACATGGTTAATCAGAGGTTAGCTTGAAGTGTGGAGCTGCAGACAGTGGAGGTTGATGTACATCTGGGGTTTCAGTGAAGGAAATGCTGGCGTTTGGTTTTTTCAGTGAGTATCTCCAGGTAGCCACGCAGCAGCCTGGAGCAGCACGTGGGCAAAGTTTCCCCCAAATTCCTCAGAGCTAAAGGAAAACACGACCTTCTGCACAGGAGCTGCATTTTTACTGCATTTGTGTAAAGATCAAAGGTACGGCAGCGCTCTGTGCTTTCAGGTATACAAGCAGCAGCCGCAGCTCTGGGCCCAATGAGCAGCAGGTGTCGGCCCGATCTGAGCGGTTTACACAGCTTCATAATGAGAGCAGGCCACCTGCAGGGCCTCCTGCACACAGGACACATAAAGAGCCATGGAAACCCCAAACATTACCAACACTCCACCTACAGCGGCTCAGCAGGACCAGATTGAGTCGGTCTGGGTTTGTAAAGGACGATCCGGCAGAGAGAGATAAAACACTTTACAGGATAACAAGCAGATCAACCGTGTGGAAGCTGTGGAAACGATGCAGGACAGGAAAATGACGTTGCAGTGAGAAGAGTTTGAATTCAACCCCAACAGTCCTGAGGCTGCTCTGTAAAAACTGCAGACCGGATTCATGTGGTCGAATTAAAGAAACAGAGACGTGACACACGTGACTGCTGCAGATCAGAAACATGTGTTGGAGTGAGGGTGCAGGTGAACCTGGAGACCAGAGAAGAGCTGAACTATCTGCAGAATAACAGAGTAAACCGGGTCAGCTGGTGGGTCCGAGTGGGATTCATCCAATACAGAACCTTCCTCCTCTTAAACCAACACATCTGTTGGTTTATCAGAGAGTTTCTGATCATTGAAGGTTATTTAATGTGTGTATTTATAAAGATCAGACGAGGGGTTCCTCAGGGTTCCTCAGGGTTCCTCAGGGATCCTCAGGGATCCATTCAGAGGTTATTTGACTAATGATGGAGGTTTAAACCCACACAGATGAATGTGGAGTAAAGTTGGACATTTTAGCATAAAGGTTAATGATTATTGTTAAAACTGGTTTCTTAAAGAATTCCACTTTCGCTGTCTTTAGTTTTATCCATTTAATGATGTTGGAATATTTAAAATTTGTTTCCAGATCCTGATTGGTAGAAAGTCTTTGACACGTCTGTGTAACGTTGTGAGGACAGCAGGAAGACGGAGGCACAGCTTGTGTCAGGTTTATTTATTTCACAGAGTTCAGCTTCATCTGTTGATTCTTGTTCTAATCTATAAACTTAAATATAAAAAATAAGATGGGTTGGTCTCAGACAGAGACCCTCCTCAGGTTCTCATCTAAATGGTCACAATATCCAGATTTGTTGCTTTATGAGGTGAAACTCTTTAACTTTGAGCTGAAGTGAGTTTTCAAATAAAAATGCTGGTTCTGTTCAAATGAAAATGCTGGTTCTGTTCAAATAAAAATGCTGGTTCTGTTCAAATAAAAATGGCGTCGTTTTGGGTGTTGTAGTAGTGGTGTACCCAACCACATCACAACCTGAACAAAAACCCAGAAAAGAGGGATTTCATCTGCATCTGGTGTCCTTGAGGACGTGACACTTCTCCCTCTGAGGAGATAAAAATACTCGTCTCTGTTACCAAACCTCTGCAGAGCAGCACCAGCAATTAAAGCCAGGTTTGGTTTGGCTGCACCTCCTCTAGCATCTTCTGAAAAAATGCTGTTATGAAAGCTGCTGTCACAGCGGACAGTTTTATGAAAACTAACAAACATGGAACATCTTTGTAAGAGTCCTGATTTCCTGATGGATGGTTTGTCAGTTTGTGCTGAAGCTGCAGAGAGTTTTGATGAAATATGGAGTTCTTCTAAGATTACATCACGATGAAAACCTGGCATTGAGTCTGTGTCTGTGGCCTCCTGTTGGCCACAGGCACCGCTGAACCACCCTTATGAAAGCTTCTGTCACTGAGCCCAGATCTCAGAACAAAGCCCCTTCCTTTCTTTGTCTGTTAAATTTAGCTTTTGCTTCAAAAAACGTACACTTACAAAATCAGAGGTTCATATTTTTCTGTTCCAGGTGAGCAGCAGCTGATCAGCAAAGGGCTTTTCTCTACGATCCACTTCATTCAGCAACCAGTGAGAACAAATACTGATAGGATTTATCTGAAATATGTACAAAAATATGAGCTGTATTTTACTTGTTTCCTGAAATATATTCAGTATGTAGGTTTATAATAGAGGTGGACATGATGTACATACTGATCTTTCTATATTTCTGCTGAACATGTGCAACCGTGTGGCTGATCCTTATCAACTAACCTTAATTCTTTACATTTGGACAGACAGCATGCGGTCAAAGCAACACTCCATGCAGGTGAAGCAAACCATCATTAACCTGCAAAAATTTAAAAATAAAAACATTTGAAGAAGGATTTCTCAAACTATTGAGAAAGGAAAGGACTTGTGAACCTGTCAACTCCAAAACTGAAGAGTCTTTTCCATGGTGAAGAGGAATACCAATAAAACAGTCAACCAAGTGGACAACACTCTGCAGGAGGAGGATCAACATCCTCATCTACCATAAAGACAAACCTGAATGGAAGTAAATAGAGTTTGATGCAAGGTGAAAGTCACTCATGAGCTTCAGGAATAGAAAGGCTACATCAGACTAAAAGTATCTGCAGGAAAACCCGACACAGCTCTGGAAGAACAATTGTTTGGGCAGAGAGACTAAGATCTACTTCCAATTATTATTCCACCAGAATAATGGCAAGAAAAACGTCCGGAGAAGGCAGGAACCAGCTGATGAACCAAAGTGAATGTTATCATTTGAAAAACACGGCAGAGGAGGTGTGATGACCTGGGCTTGCATGGCTGCCAGTGGAATGATGTGACTCAGGACAGATCAGCTGAATGAATCCTGTGGAGTTCAGAAACAAACTGCAAGTCCAGCTAAATGCAGTCAGATTCAGAAGGATAATGACCCAAAACTTTCAAGAAGCAAACCATTTTCCTTTCTTCCTTCTCCAACAAGCTGGGACACAATATACTGAGCCATATCTGGTGTTGCTGGCAGAACATAAACATTGATTACCTTAATATGTTCAAATTTATATTTAAAATAGTACAGAAATGCAGTGAACACATGTTTTCTGTTTAATACTGATCTCCAGTTTTTATTTAAGTGTGATCTTCCAGTTCCTGAGGTTTTTACCTTCAATAAGAAAATGTTCTTCATGTTCAGTGTTACAGGCAGAAGCAACAAAAAATATTTGTTACTTTATGCTTCAAAGCATCAAACTCTGACCTTCATTAATTGGTTTAAACTTAAAAAAGATCCTTAAAAATAATCGATGATGGTTCTTGTGCCAAAAATTACAAAAGTTCTTGTTTCAAGGGGTTAGAAATAGTTTATGTTGTGATCATGGATCAGAATCAAAGGTGCAGTTAATGTATTCAACATGGGAGTAACTTCCTGAAGGACTGGTGTTGACACGTCCCACTAACTTTGGCCTGACGGGACAGTCAGGCCAATATTTCCTGCTCCTTTCTTTTTCTCTATGTGCGGACAGTACATGTCCATGTGCGGACAGTACATGTCCATGTGCGGACATGTGCGCGCGCTACACTGTAAAAAGTAATAAGTTCACTTTACTTAAAAAAAGTTAGGAAACCGATTGCCTCAAAATCTTCAAGTAAAGTAGCTAATTCATTTTAAGGTGTTATTGCTAAAAATAACTATGTTTAGACCACTCAGATAAAGGCAGTAAACCTGAGTGCCGTTAACTCAAAATCATTAATTGGGTTAACTGTAAAATATTCATTCAGACAACTCATGCAATGGCAGTAAACTTGAGTGCCGTTAACTCAAAATCATTAGTAAAGTTGACTATAAAATGTCAATTATGACTACTTCAAATTGTGAGTTATGTCAATTAAGCAGTACTCATAAAAATAAGTTATACTTACACGTTTAAGAGTTCACATTACTTGCAAAATATCAGGAAACCAATTGCCTTGATATGTTCAAGTAAGATGAACCAAAAGTGTTAAGTTATTGGAACGAAGAGCCAACAGACAACAGTTTGAATGGAAAAAAATGTTTAATAATTAAACAAGTTTACCTTAAATACAAGGTTCTCAAGTGTGGTTACATACACACTAACCTGGAAACAAAGTTTTCCATAGACTTTTTTTAGGGAAAAAAAATGACACGACTTTTTTTCTAGGGTAGCCTTCAATCTAATATTGAATCCTTCAAATGGCCCTCAGTCTTTAAAACTTTGAGAATCCCTGCTTAAATATCTGTTGACTGGTGTGAAACAAAAACTCAATTCTCAATACTAGAGCCTAACATTTATCATAACATTGATAAAGTAAATAATGAAGTAGTGAAGTGAAGTAATGTTTCTCCTCATTAACATAAAACCATTTAGTAGTCTGCAAATGCAATGATGCTCTCTCCAACAAAAAAAGAATCAAACAAGAAATAAAAATCACTTTTCCAATAACGGTAAAGGTATCAACATTGATCCATAATGTCACATCACATTCACTCATTGCATCAGAAGATTTTTGAGTGATTGTATTTTTGGTTTTAGGGATTTATGTCCAAGTGAGAGAAGCACCCTTTGGATGAAGTCAAAGGTGTACTTCAGTTGTTGAGGGTACTCCAAATTCAGAGTATAAATAAGTCCAAAGAGCAAGCACATGGCATGTGGAAGATTCCCAAGATCATTCATGACAAGACTTCCTTCCAAAATGATGGCAGTACTTGAAGACTGGAGGTGCAGTGAGTCAGTGGAGGCCTGCCTGTCCTCAGGAATGATGGTCAGGATCCCAATGGGGGTGTGAGACACGTCTGGGTCTTCGCAGTCCTAACAACAATAGAAGCAACACCACAATTACATATCAACATAACACTTCTTTAGGGTGACCAGACGTCCTCTTTTTCCCGGACATGTCCTACTTTTCAGACCTAAAAAAATGTCCGGGGGGAATTTAAAAATCGTTAGGGATTTTGGTCAACTGCCTCAAAACACATTACATAGCTTACAGTGCATTGTGATTACATTGCCACTCCGTTCCACTACTCCATTCCAGGTTTCTTTGGGTTAGGGTAGGGTTATCGGTAGCTACCGATCTCTTGTGCTACCGCTGGTTCTACTCCCCCACCCCCCGTCTCCCCCATCTCCACCCCCCGTTGGCGCATGTGTGTCCATGATTCTACCCCGCCAACAAAGAAGTGTCCTCCTTTTCAGAAACCCAAATCTGGTGACCCTACACTTCTTCATCACGGCTGCTTCTCCTACAGTTTACAGCTGCCCTACCTATGGCAGTCTACTCATCATAAGCCTTCTATAACAGTACAGCGGCTTTTTTAACCCGTCAACATCTTTATCCTTATCCCTTTTCCCTTTTTTGTTTTGCGCCCCGGACAGCTTTTTTGCTCTGCCGCTCCATCTTGTTGCCACTAAATAAACATGATATTTTCGACTAACGTTAGTCCCAGGCATCGCTAAATCATTACACATAAAGTTAACCAAAAAACCTGGACTTACGGATGAATTATACGGCCGAGATAACGAATATAAGTTTGCTAAAAAACAGTGGGACTTACCGTGACCAAACTTAGCTGCAGCAACCGCCGTATTGTTGACAGTTTGTCGTTTCTTTCAAACACGTCGTCACTCGTCAGTGTCCAATGCGCATGTGCATTTAACGAGAGCTGCCGAATGATGCCGAGTTTTTTGCTGGTTATGCAGATGCGTTTTGCTCACTCATAACTCCAAGTTCGGGTTACTTGCTGCTGATGAGTTTGATTACTTGCCTCAGTAGAAAGTTGTCTTTGCTAAGTTTAAGTTAGTATAGTCAACAGACTAAGCTGGAATGAGTTCAGGTCACTTTTCTTTTTGAGTACACTTTACTTTTACATTTTACAGTGTAGCTAAGCTAGCCGCGCGCTGCTTTGCGCTGTTGCTGCGCAGTTCGGAGTATTTTGGTTCAGTTAACACAAAATCAAGACGACCCACATAGATTTTCTGACAGATAATCAGGAGAGCAGGTGTTTAAGTAATCAACCACCGCCAGTGATCAGAGGATCACATGCTATTGATCGCAAAATGGAAATTCAAAAACATAAATCTGCAATGGACAGAATGTTCTGTTTGGTGTTTTTTACTTTTTTGTGTGGGAAATGTTTTTGTGTGTGTTTTTTAAAGTTTTGATTCCTGATGCACTTGAACGTAATCTTGCCTCGCGCACGGTGACCTTAACGTTAAGCTCACCGACTGAGAGAAAAAATAACACAACCACCCATTTTTCTACATTTTCCCAGAACATCATTGCATCATTTGTTCGTAGAACGTGGCGATATTCAGATCAATCATCAAACAGGATGAAATAATTCCTAAAGTATATAGGAGCCAAAGTTTGATCAATTTTAAACAATTAAATTAAATTAATGGCAAATATAAAAAATAAATTTGCTTTGTTTTCTTTTGTGTCTTTACAGAACTAACAGAAACCAAACTATTTATGGATTTACATCCAGAGAGAATATATATATTTAACGTATCCAAACATCCTCATCTCAGCCACATTTTATAGAATCCATTAACATCGATGGTCAATCTACTCACCAAATGCCCCAACCAGACCCAAATAAATGTTTTCACCTCTTTAATATGTGCTATATTAAAGCAAATATATTCAGCAAATACAGACTCTTTCCATAAATTAGAATATGACTGAAGAGTTGCTTTGTTAGTAATTCCATCACCAAAGTGAAAGACATTATATAGACTAATAGATTATGTTAATTTTAACATATTTATATTTCGTAGTATGTTTAATACCTGCTAAAAAGTTATTTTTGAAAGGTACTATTTTCCCTTCCAGTATCTGGGTGCATCACTGCCCCGCTCCTTCTCATCCACACCAATTTACATCACAAAGCTACACCTTTGATATTCAATGAAAGAAAAATAAAATGGAACTTCAAAACATCTCAAAATTAAGATGGAAATATTTTATTGTAAATTAGGACGTTTCAGAAAATCAGTGTTGTGATAGAAAACATCTGTTTTATTGAAACAATTATCTATTTATTGAATCTCAGTATTCAGAAGAAAATCCTTTTTTGCTCCCTAAACACAAGAATTATACCTGCACCAAATATGTAAAAGGAAAATGTAACATTTGAACTTGATGTTAATTTATGTTTAGAAAAATCGCCCAGAGAAACAGAAACTGCCCAACATTTGAATTAAATCTGACTGATGAAATAAAGAAAAACTCAAGAGGAAAATAACTTCCTAATATTAAATGTGAAGAATTATCTAGAAACAGAAAGCAGGAGAGCAGAGGGAAGGAAACTTTACTCAGTACAGAAACACAGAGGAACCAGAACCAAGCCAAAATCCAGGCAGCAGAGGTTCAGTGAATGTGATGTTGAATGTATGGAGGTGGATCAGTGAATCAGAGGAAACTCTGTAGAAGGACAGAATGCCAGCATGACAGTCCACATACACTGCAACTCTGTCAGAGACAGAGGAGTGGATAGACGTTTTTCTGTTGTTGTGCCAGGCAGAGTAACCATTATCAGAGCAGCTCAGAGTCCAGGACTTATTATTTTCTCCAAACCAGCCGTTTCCTCTCCTTGTGATTCCTCTGGAACTCACTGATATATCAACTCTTCCGCTCCACTTGACCTCCCAGTAACAGCGACCAGTCAGGTAAGTTCTACACAGCAGCTGAGGAACATCAAATCTGTTTGGATGATCAGGATATGACTGTAGCTCCTTCACCCACGTCACCTTCCTGTTGTCTTCAGACACTTTGAGTCTTCTGCTCACTGTGTTTGAGTCGATGGTGAGTTGACAGGAATCTGATGGAGAACAAAAGCAATCCAGCTGCAGTTATTGATCATTTATTGACACTTTGATGATGACTAAGTGATGAAGATGGTTGAATGTGAGCTGCTTTGTTGTCATGAATCAGATGAAAAACACACTTACACCTCCATGGACACAGAGTCAAGAACCGGACTCCCGCAGGCTCCACCCTGAAAGGAGGAGGGGGGTCAGACCATCAGTCTCTGTCAGCAGCAAACATGGACATTACATGTTTCTAACACACACTGTCCTCCACTGAGACAGGAACAGTCCAACATTTGGACATGTCCACTTGTTGGAAAAATCCAGAGGAAGGAACAAGAGCTGAGAGCAGACAGAGAGCCGGGCTGTGATGATGATGATGATGATGATGATGATGATGATGAAGGAAACATTGTAAACTGCAATGGATGTAGGAAGGACAGTTGGTGCTGCTGAAGCACAACTCATTTCTCCAAACACAGGAAAAGCTCCAACAGAGAGGAGAAAGGAAATCCCTCAGTAACAACCGGAAGAAACTCACTGAAGCCTAAAAGGACATCAGGAAACTAAGGAAACATTTCTGGAAGCTGATTTAACAATTACTATTAAAATACAATCATACTAAACACTGACACAACACCTGGATACCTGTTTCATCCACACTCCCTCACACAGATGAAGGAATGAAACACTAAATATGTTTAGTGTTTCATTTCAAACAGCCTTTTGCTGCTGAAAACCTGCTATGGCCTCACTGGAATATCCAGAAATACAAACATTAAAAAGGAGAAGCTGCATCACATTCAACAAAGAGTTCAACAAGAATCAAAGATTTGATCTCTGAGCTCAGACTCAAACCAGGGAGAGGCTTCCATCATCACACACCTCTGACAAACACCTGCAACCTCTCAGCACTTCCTCTACCAGCCAACAGGTGGCGCTGTCACATCCTCTGAGGGAAATGAAGTCCTACTGATGATGTCACGCTCTGATGTCACTGATCAGGAACTGCTGGATTTCTACATTTCCAGCATGGAGGACAAAGGAGATCTCAGCTCTGATGAGGAGCTGGCCTGCCTTCAAGCTGATTCAGGGTCAGAGAAATATTTCCAGATGAAGTCAGACTAAAATGTTGGATTATTTCAATCAGAGGCCAAGAAGAAGCTTCAAGTTCTTCTCCTGTTCAGCTCCACGTTCCTGTCAGAGACTTCAGCTCCTCATGAGGAGAACAACTAAAGCCTGGAACAGACTGACACCAACATCCTGACATCTCATCCCTGAACAAAGCTTTGCAGCATCAAGGTGACTCTTAGCGCCACCTATGGACAGATTTCCTGTAAAGGGGCGGAGCCTGGACTGGAGGAACCAGCAGTAGGAACAAACCTTGGGAACCTCTGGAGATGAGATTCCTGCTTCAATCAGTGGATGATTGAAAACATGACGACTGAAATATCTGAGAGCTGCAGCTCCATTTCCTACAGATCTGCTAGAACATCAGATAGAAGAGAAGAACTTCACCATTTCACATCAAATCTGTTTTATTCCACAGATACAACTGAACTATTGACCTGAACTGGTTCTAAAGGTCTGGAAGGTAAAACATCCATTGTTTTCATGTCTCATTGAGGAAGAGTTGAAATGTTTCAGAAGCATTTATCCATCAGATCAATAAAGATCTTTCCCCTCTCCAACCTGATTTAGTTTATGAAGCAGAACATCTCTACTGCTGCAGCAACAGGAGGAAACTTCTCCAGATCTCAACTAATACACTCCGACTGCTGGGAAACAGACCAGGCTGTCAGGTTCTGGGTAGTTTGGAGTTGTTTTGGGGGTTTTATGAATTGTTTTTATTTCATTATTATATTGATTACTGCAACAGTTTCTTCACATGTCTGATTAAAAGTCAGACAGGAAAAGGAAAGCATTTTAAAAATACCAGGACAGTTGGTCTGAGGACTGAAGTTTGCCACCTCTGCTATAAAACAACCACAAAAAGCCGTTTCTGTCCTCCAGCCTGGCTGATGAATTTTGGTTCAAACTTCTGTCAGATGCAGAGAAACTCAACTTCCTCCTGTCTCACTTCAAAATAAGAGTCCCAACATGAATACTAGATGCCAAGTTCAAAGCAGACATATTTCTATCTGATTGTCATAAAAAAAGCTACAATACGAAGTGAAGACAGAAACAAACAGGACCTAGAAAAGTCACTGCATGAAGATATCCTATAGTTCAAACAATTTTGTTCCAACACATTTTTCAAAGATTTTTTCAAAGATTTAAATGTGTTGGATCTGACATTTAAATGAATTGTAACATCAGTATCAGTTCTGGTGATGTTCAGGAGTTTCAAACATGAAGCTATGCAGCCTGTAGACACGCGAGAGATGGGGGAACATTTTATAATATGCTATATAAACAAGGTTAAACTAACCTAATTACAAGCTTATATATTAACTTTGACAGCATTAGAAGACAATCATCATCACTAACATCATATATATTCACCCTACCTGAGAGCTTCCAGTCTCCAGCGTGAATCCTTCACTCCAGCTATCAGCAGCCTCACTGCTGAGTCTCCTGGATGGTTGTAGCTCAGGTCCAACTTTTTCAGATGGAAGGGGTTAAAGGTCAGAGCTGAGGTCAGAGAAGCACAGCCTTCCTCTGAGATCAGACAGCCTGACAATCTGCAGACACAATTCAACAAATGATGAGAACATAAGAACCTTGAAGTAGAACCCAAGTTCTGGTCATTTTCAAGAGGAAAAATAAAACTCAGTATAGTAATGATTAATTATTTAATATAACAAAGTAAAAAATTTAACTCTATTATTGTTGGTAATAAAATGTAACATTTGACACGTTTAAAATCGATTAGAATAGAAATGTCTTTTATTATCAGATAGAAGGGAGTTCAGGTGTACTGGCAGCATATTTAAAGCAAACGGAAGCATTTGAACTAATTAAAATTTAAGAATAAGAATGAAATACTGTAGGGCATTTTTAAAACGTAGTAAAAATAACATTCTATTGTTATTAAAAAAAGCATCCATCCATCCATCCATGTTCTTCTCTTAACCTGGGTCGGGTCGCGGGGGTAGCAGCTTCAGAAGGAAGGCCCAGACTTCCCTCTCCCCAGCCACTTCTTCCAGCTCCTCCGGAGGAATCCCAAGGCGTTCCCAGGCCAGCTGAGTCCCTCCAGCCCGGGGCCTCCTCCTGGTGGGACATGAACTCCTCACCAGGGAGGCGTCCAGGAGGCATCCTGACCAGATGCTCCTCAACTGGCCCCTCTCGACGTGAAGGAGCAGCAGCTCTACTCTGAGTCCCTCCCGGATGACTGAGCTTCTCACCATATCTCTAAGGGAGAGCCCAGCCACCCTACGGAGAAAACCCATTTCGGCCGCTTGTATCCGCGATCTCGTTCTTTCGCTCATGACCCAAAGCTCATGACCATAGATGAGGGTGGGAACGTAGATCAACCGGTAAATCGAGAGCTTCATCTTTTGGCTCAGCTCTCTCTTCACCACGACGGACCGGTACAACGCCCGCTTGACGGCAGACGCTGCACCAATCCGCCTGTCGATCTCCCGCTCCCTTCTTCCCCCATTCGTGAACAAGATCCTGAGATACTTGAACTCCTCCACTAGGGGCAGGACACCCCCCCTGACCTGAAGAAGGCACTCTACCCTTTTCCGGCTCAAGACCATGGCCTCGGATTTGGAGGCACTGATCACCATCCCAGCCGCTTCACACTCGGCTGCGAACCGCTCCAGCGAGAGCTGCAGATCACGACCTGATGAAGCCAAAAGGACCACATCATCCGCAAAAAGCATAGATTTGATCCTAAGGCCACCAAAACGGATCCCCTCAACACCTTGGCTGGTCCAGAGATTCTGTCCATAAAAGTAATGAACAGAATCGGTGACAAAGGGCAGCCCTGGCGGAGTCCAACTCTCACCGGAAACGAGCCCGACTTACTGCCGGCAATGCAGACCAGACTCTGACACCGGTCATATAGGGACCTGACAGTCCGTATCAGAGAGCCCGGTACCCCATAGTCCCGGAGAACCCCCCACACAGAGCTCCCCGAAGGACACGGTCAAATGCCTTCTTCAAGTCCATAAAACACATGTAGACCAGTTGGGCAAACTCCCAGAACCCTGCAGGACCCTGCTGAGGGTGTAGAGCTGGTCCAGTGTTCCACGACCAGGACGAAAACCATACTGCTCTTCCTGAATCCGAGGTTCAACTATTCAACGGACCCTCCTCTTCAGGACGCCTCCTCTTCCTCTTCCGGATTCTAGATCACTGCAGTGAAGAATATGGACGAGCAGAGCAGATTAACAGCAGAGAAGGCTGAGGCGCCTACCCATCACATTTGTCGGACTATCATGTGATCCTAGCGCCTACACTGAGACCTACTATGGTTGACGAAATCCTGGCTGTAAGTAACACATCATGACTGCAGCCTTTAGGTATGTATGCCAAGCCTACTACCAACATAGACCAGTCAGGTTCTGTGTTCGGGCCCTCATCAATGTTATCACAACATTGTGATAACATTGATGTGATAACATCAATGATTTGCAATACATGGCAGGTAGAGGGGAGCATTTAGTCCAACCTGATGATCTAGCCTGTGAACTCAGCAGTAGATTACTTCTGACACCAAAGACTATATTAGATGTTTGAACTGACACCAGCAGTAATTCTGCATCAGAAGACGTTGAATCAGAAGGGAGCTCTGTTATCAATGGTTCAGTGACTTCAGCTCAGCTGTTTCATAACCTTTGCCTGCTAGTTCTCACTAAAACCAGGAAGATAGAGCACATAACACCAGTTTTAAAGTCTCTCCACTGGCTCCCTGTAGCTCAAAGAATAGACTTTAAAATACTGTTGTTAGTTTATAAATCACTGAATGGTTTAGCACCACAATACATTAAAGATCTGCTGCTGTTGTATCAACCTTCCAGAACTCTCAGGTCTTCTGGTTCTGGTCTGCTCTGCATCCCCAGAACCAGAACCAAACGAGGAGAAGCAGCATTTAGCATCTATGCACCAAAAATCTGGAACAAACTTCCAGAAAACTGTAAAACAGCTGAAACACTGACTTCCTTTAAATCTCAACTAAAAACCCACTTGTTTAGAGTTGTATTCGAAACGTAATCAATTGCAAATTTATTGATGTTGTGTTTTTATTGTTGATTCTATGTTGCATTGTATTTTGTGTTTGATTTGATGTAAAGCACTTTGAAATGCCTTGCTGCTGAAATGTGCTATACAAATAAAGTTTGATTTGATTTGATTTGATTCATGACTTATTACCTGTCAATACAGCTCCATTACAACAAGCTGAGTGTACGAGAAGACCTATTTGTTTCCCGAACGTTACATATGTCAGTGGCCATGCAGCTGTGTCTCAGTCATCTATATATACTCTATCATAGACTTTGCCTCCTACTATGCCAACAATATCAATAACAGCTGTTTCGTCTGCACAACAAGCCATTGCACCAGTAAATTATCAACACATGATGCAACCCAAGTCAGTTTCGGGACCTGAAACTCATACTTTTCCAACATTTCAGCCAATAACTTATGTACAGCCTCCAACAAGATACTGGCCTTCTTCTCCAATCTATGCATTCCAAGAGCAGCAGTAAAGCACTGTTCCAAGGTATAATAAAAATCTATATGCACATTTAAGTACGCCATTTCCATACGTTCCAGCTGCATCGAGTCCCTCAATGTATCATCATGAAAGTATGGTTACATTACCCATACAACCTGGTAATACTCCAGTCCACACACAATTAGGGCCTCCAAACTTAAATGAGACAATGTACCAGATGCATCTACAGTCTTATGGTGTAGCATCACAGCCAGGTCAACCACCTTCTGTCTTAGCAATGGGACAGCCTAATTATGGTATCACCAACTATTCACATTATCAGCCTGTCCCAACATATTATCCTACTCAGGGCCTACACGACCCACATGTGACTCAGCCAGTTCCAGCTCAAACTCCATGGTCATATCCACTGTTGAAGACAATAATTATTTTTAGTGCTTAATACAGCTAATCTTACCCCAGGTGTAAAGGTTATAATGAACAGTCTGATTTTGAACAAATTTCTTAATTTTGTGTCAAGGATTTACAACTAAACTATCCAACAGGGTAACTATCAGAGGTCAGGAACTACATCAAAAAGATTCTTTAGGAGTGTTATCAGGGCCCAGAAGGAAGCCATAAAATTAGCATGTATTGCAGGGCAGAAGCCTGTATGGTTCACAGAACATCAATCATTAACATTTAATTTCTAAGACATTTTTCTAAGTATTAATAGCAAGTTTTAATCAAAGTGTATTATCTAAGTTTAGAATGGTGAATGCTGAATGTATTTGAAAATTGTACTGTCTATGATAATATCTGAATCAAATGGAAATTGTTTCAATGAAAATGTGTTGTTTAGTATTAGAAAATTGTTCAGGATTTATGTGATAAGGCAAAGATTCAAATCTTTGGAGATGCTGAGTGCAGACGAGCAAAATTAGTTTTGTGAAGATAATCTTTCCTTAAATCAAATTACTGAAGTTTAACTTTGTGAAGGAGACACTTTAAAATTCACAGGTATATGTGAAGTCTTATGTTAAGGGTCTATTTGTTCAGGTGGCTCTAGAGGACCAGGGTGTCAGGACACAGCTGCCCCTGCTCCTTTGTCCTCTCGGAAACCAAATGGCCTTTGATCTTTTGCGTAAATTAGGGAGGCTCTAAGTTTTTATGAGTCTCCAATGTAACTTCTAGTTGGTTAACCACAGGTACGCCTTGATTGAATACATTAAAAGTAAAGAAACGCCTTCACTATAAAAGTTCGTGCACAGTAATAATAATTCAGATTGCTGTTATATTCTGCCGTTTTGGCATCAGCCTTCTCCAAAGACATGTCTTTGCCTTTTCTTTCTCTGTCTTTGCCTTTTATTCTTTGTCTGTCTCAGGTAATGAGTCTGTATCTTGGCTGCTTTGCAGCGTTTGTTGTTACTTCATTGTGGTTTTCTATTGGATTAAACGCTGTAACTCTGTGACGTCATCACGCATCGCCGTTCCTGATTGCCACACGCTGCTCGCTGGAAGAACCCGGGAAATAGGAAGAAAGAGAGAGCCAGGCTTTTTCCAAATTAAGCTAACCATAGTAATTTCTTCCTTCAATAATTGGGGGCTCGCCGGTTCTTGGCGAGCTGTGTGTCCCGGAGTAATCTGTCTTGGACCGAGCGCTTCGTTGTGGTAAGAAACTTCTTGTTGTTTTCGTATCAGGCGCTGCGGCCCGACAGTGATTGTTCCCGGTATTTGTGTGTGGCCTCACAGACGTGCAGCAATGTTTATAGTTTTTTATTGTCCGTGTTTGTTGTATATACTTTCAATACATAAAATTCAGAAAATCGTGGCGGATTCAGGCAACAGAAGTGACGCGTCTGCTGTCAAAGGCTGGGTTTAGATTTTTGATCTTTCTCCCGGGGGATTGTTTCTGTGCCTCCAAAAAGATATTCAGAGGACTGTGGCGGGTCCAAAACTGTCGGAGCGACGTTGCCGCGGTTTAAATGGCTGGGTTTAGTATTTTTAACCCGAAGGAATTTTGTTCTGAGCCTTCGAAAGAAAGTAAGTGAATAAATTAGCTGGGTTTAGTACTTTTAACCTGAAGGAATTTTAGTTTTGAGCCTTCGAAAGAAAGTAATTAAATAAATAAATAAATAAATAAAAGAAAAAAAAACATAACTGATACATCTTATTTTTTAGGCGCCCGATTATTTTACTTCTTTTTTTTTCTTTCTGTCTTTTCTGTTACTGTTTGGTGTGTTCTTTCTATCTCTCTGTGGTGATTTTTGTGCTTACGGCTGTTTAGTGTGGCGTGTGCGTGCAGAGCTCTGTGTGTCTGTGTGGCCGTGTGTGTGCGAGCGCGCGTGTTTGGAAAGCGCTGTATGTGTACATGTGTTGGACGTCTGTGTTTGTGAACAGTTTACGCTGTGCGGAACGCTGTGTTCATTAAGCGCTGTTTGTGCTGACTTCAGTGGATTTTGCTGCGTTTTAGTGTGAAGTGGTTATGGACACTGTGTTGCAAAAAGATGTTGTTGGTCATTCTTCTGGTCTGACTCCGTGGAAAACTTTGCGGGCACGGATCGCTGGCTTGATTACTATTTATGAGCAACAGCTTGGTCTGAATTCGCTTGCTGTGCAGGCGGATGATTTGAAAATCACGTTGGGCCATGTGGTCCGCCTACGGGTTGTACTTATGCTGCTGAAAAGTGTTTGGGTTTGATTTTGTATGTCTGTTTCAAACTAGCTGTGGTTAAAGGGATTCCTATACAACCGCAGCTGGTGGAAGGAGAACAACGCGCTCCAAACCTGCTGGCAGTCGGGTCTTTCGACCTGTCTAAAAGTCCTGGGGTGTAAAATTCTCCGCTAGGCGAGCGTTATAGGTCAGCTCCTTCTGTCCGCCGCTGGGTGTCGGGATTCGAACCGAGTTGAAGCAGTAATTACTCTTCGGAGCGTTTTCTTTTACTGCTGTTTCGAGGTGCGAAAATTACAGTTTTTGGGATGCCCTATGTTGTTCATACTATGAACTGAATTATTTATTCGGATAAATGATACTAGCAGGCAGAGGTTATTGCAAGATGGAATCCTGATAAAATATAACATTTGAACATATTGAAAGTAAATTATGGGTTCTAACGTTCTCTAATTGGTAGAGCTACTGGTTGGAATATAAATAAAGCATAAACTTAGACTATGAGTACATAGAGGTTTGTGGTAATGCTATATTGTCGAATTACTAGCTGACTAAATACAAAATATATTGAATAAATAATTTGAATGAAATAAATGAATGACTAAATAAAATAGTAAATTTAATAAAATAGTAAAGCATTTAATGCTACACATTTGGAAAATTCTTGTAGCTTTCGTAATTCTTGATTGAATAAATTTTAACAAAGAAGAATACGATGTGAATAGACTGACGGTTTGTGACTGACCATGACTAGACTAAATGTTTCATGTTTTGTTTGTTGTGTTATCGTCTGTTTGTAAATACATGGTATGAATATGATTAGAACAGAAAATAAAATTTTGAAATGAAATTGGCAACAGATTATATAACATCCCCGATTACAAGGCAAGGGAGACTATACTAAATTATCAGACAAGAATTGGCTAAACTGTGTGCACATAAAAATTAAATTGAGTAGATGTTTTGCCTATTACTTCGATGTCTGTCTGTCTAGTAACCAATCAACAGGGTTCTCTCCATTTGAGCTTCAAAACCGACGGAAGTTACCTGGACCTGCGACCCGCATTACCAGGATGGAAAGGTGAACCTGCACATTTATCGCATAAAGATTGCTTTCATCAGTTACAGATCCTGGGAGTGGAATTTGCAAAATACCAGACGACACAGGAGTGTCCAGGTTCAGGACCAGTTCCAGGAATTGACTGGGTGCGCCTGAAGGTCATCAAACGGAAGTGGTCTGAGCCACGCTTCACCGGACCACACTGAGTAGTGGAGAGGACGTCCCATGCTGTTCGTCTACAAGGGAAAGGAGACACCTGGTTCCGTTGGAGTCAGTGCACGGCAGCCGAGGAACCACGACGCACGCTCCAAGACGTGCAGGAGGATCTGCAGCTTCGGTCTTCAGATGAGGAGCATCGTCAGGGGCGGCCGGGAGCCGGCGTGGATCTGCAGTTCCAGGAGGGAGTGTAGCAGGGATTCCTGCCACGACCACTTCATATTCCTGAAATTCGAGGCTTAAAAGGCTCGGACAGGCATAATAATCCTGTTCCGATGTCCTTCCATGGGGAAAAGGAGATTTCACCTTCTCCTTAAAACTCACTGTTATATTGGCATAATAATCCAATTTTCAGTGGAGCAACGGATGCTCAGGTGGGAACCTGAGATTTACAATCAAGGAGAAAGACAGGTTCACGACGGATCAGGCTACAAGAGGATCATCATCAACTTAACTCATCTTTTTCTTGCGTTTTCTCGTTTTTGCGTGTATTTTTGGTCATTTCTTGACGAATAATTCATATTTTTTCAAGGACTATTGAAGGACATTTTATTGTGCAAAAAGTGTTTTGTAATTTTATGTGTTTATGATTTTTGCATTTTATACTTTGGGCTGTTGTTTGTATTGTGTTTTAGTTCTATGGTGTTTGTGTAAGTCTTATTACAGTTTCAATTGAGGAGGGACGCAGTGGCCCACCTCCTCCGCATCCTTATCAGATGTTTTTGTGGTATTCCTGATGTGAGAGTTGTGGCGCTGGTTCTATTTAAAAAGGAGGACTGTTATATAATGTGGCTACTGATATATAATTTAGTGTACTACGTAGTTATTTGTTCCTCTATTTGAAGCCTTAATCAATTTATTTGTGAGATCTGGTCTTTCAGATCTCAAAAGGGGGACTGTTGAAGAAAATTATTATTTTTAGTGCTTAATACAGCTAATCTTACCCCAGGTGTAAAGGTTATAATGAACAGTCTGATTTTGAACAAATTTCTTAATTTTGTGTCAAGGATTTACAACTAAACTATCCAACAGGGTAACTATCAGAGGTCAGGAACTACATCAAAAAGATTCTTTAGGAGTGTTATCAGGGCCCAGGAGGAAGCCATAAAATTAGCATTTATTGCAGGGCAGAAGCCTGTATGGTTCACAGAACATCAATCATTAACATTTAATTTCTAAGACATTTTTCTAAGTATTAATAGCAAGTTTTTAACCAAAGTGTATTATCTAAGTTTAGAATGGTGAATGCTGAATGTATTTGAAAATTGTACTGTCTATGATAATATCTGAATCAAATGGAAATTGTTTCAATGAAAATGTGTTGTTTAGTATTAGAAAATTGTTCAGGATTTATGTGATAAGGCAAAGATTCAAATCTTTGGAGATGCTGAGTGCAGACGAGCAAAATTAGTTTTGTGAAGATAATCTTTCCTTAAATCAAATTACTGAAGTTTAACTTTGTGAAGGAGACACTTTAAAATTCACAGGTATATGTGAAGTCTTATGTTAAGGGTCTATTTGTTCAGGTGGCTCTAGAGGACCAGGGTGTCAGGACACAGCTGCCCCTGCTCCTTTGTCCTCTCGGAAACCAAATGGCCTTTGATCTTTTGCGTAAATTAGGGAGGCTCTAAGTTTTTATGAGTCTCCAATGTAACTTCTAGTTGGTTAACCACAGGTACGCCTTGATTGAATACATTAAAAAGTAAGAACGCCTTCACTATAAAAGTTCGTGCACAGTAATAATAATTCAGATTGCTGTTATATTCTGCCGTTTTGGCATCAGCCTTCTCCAAAGACATGTCTTTGCCTTTTCTTTCTCTGTCTTTGCCTTTTATTCTTTGTCTGTCTCAGGTAATGAGTCTGTATCTTGGCTGCTTTGCAGCGTTTGTTGTTACTTCATTGTGGTTTTCTATTGGATTAAACGCTGTAACTCTGTGACGTCATCACGCATCGCCGTTCCTGATTGCCACACGCTGCTCGCTGGAAGAACCCGGGAAATAGGAAGAAAGAGAGAGCCAGGCTTTTTCCAAATTAAGCTAACCTTAGTATTTCTTCCTTCAATACCACCTACTGCTACAGGTGTTAAAGGAATTCAGTCTGATCTCGAGATAAGACCAACCGAACGACAAATTCCCCTCCCAGTTCCTAAGCTCCCTATATTAGAGCATGACAGCGAGAGGGAGTTTGCCGATTTGAAAATGGCTCTCGATCACCTGCTCCAGCCACATCCCAAACTTTCAGAGCATTACAAATATCGTGTGCTTATGGAGCAGTTAGTTTTGGATGAAGCACAGCTCATTGCCCAAGCATGTAGGCATTATTCACAGCCTTACACCATGGCAATGCAGGCTTTGCAATGACAGTACGGTCAGCCGCATCAGCTTGTCCAGGCAGAAATCGCTGCAGTTCTGAATGCCCCTGATGTTAAGCCAGGTGACTTTAGATCATTCCAAAGTTTTGCTCTCAATGTGGATCTGCTGGTAGGGCTGCTGACTGCACTTAAGGGCCCATGTGGGATGGAGTCGATGTCCATTGGACATATTGATCGTCGACTGAGTAAGTTGCCAAGACAATACAGAGATAACTTTGTGGAAAATCTCCAAATACGGGGTAGACTCCAAACAAGCAGTTTAAATCCCTACAATCTCAGGGATTTATCTGAATGGCTTAAAGTCAAAAAGGAAGCTCAGAGATTGTCATCAAAGATGGCACAGCGACATCAAGCTGAAAGAATTCAGGTAAACAGGAGGGACAAATTAGCTTTGCCTAGGTCGAAAAGTCAGTCCATCGTTTACTACAGCAGTGAGAAAACTAAGATGGATGACAGAACACAGCAAAACAGTCACAATAGTGCCGTGGTGAAGAAACCCAAACGTTTGTGTTTATTCTGTAAGAGTACAGAACAGTATTTGTCTCAATGCACCACTATTGCTACCTGTTCTGCTGACACCATAGAGAAGTGGATCTCAGATGGTAAAAGATGCAGAAAGTGTGGTCGCACCAGCCACGTAGCAGAACAATGTACATTGAAAAAGGTTTGTGGAGAATGTCAGAATATTCATCTGAAGGTTCTTCACATTATTTCCAAGCCAGAATCTGGAGTTTATTTTCTCACTCCCAGTCATGAAGCTACTGCCATCCCTCTAAAGCAAGATGGTAAAGTCTACTTGAAGGTTGTGCCAGTTGTGATCAGTTATGGGACAAAGACTTTACACACTCATGCAATATGGAAGTAAATATGTGCCATCAGAGTTTGAATTAAAAATGCCTCTGAAATTTGAATGCTGTATATTAGTGCTTACTTTTTCAGTATTAAAATAAATTCAGAATATATTTTTAACCTAAAAAAAATTCTGTGTCATTATTTGTACATGGTTGCAATTTTCATTTATTAAAAAAAATTCACATTCCTATTTCAAAGTCATCAAATTTTCAATATACATATTTTTCACAGTTTAAATTTTCAGTGTTAAAAAATTCAGCATATAAAAAATTCAACTTTTCAAAATTCAAATGCAATATTTTCAGTGTCCTCCAATTCAACTTGCTCAAATTCGCCGTCTAAAAATTCGCTGTAAAAATGACCAAGGTTACTTCAGGTCACAGACATTAGCAATGGATGTCCGATTCCAACATCCACCTAATCACGTGACACAACCGTCATATTGAAGAAATACCAGCATCACCCAGGCTGGCGACCATGGAGGCGATCGCAAACCCAACGGTGAGTTTAATGCTTTCATATTTCTATAGTATATTTTATTTTGTGCATGAAGTTTGATACATTATCTTAAAGCCTGATTTAAAACACGGGTTGGGCCGTTGTTAATCTTACACCGTGTAGTGCCGGCATATTACCTCTCGCTACCTCCTAGCACCCCCAGCCCCTCCCCGCTGTCCCACGTCCAATTTCCCCCGTTTTATTTCAAAAAGAAATACCACTTGGTTCAAGTCTAGAATCTTTAAAGAGAACTGATGGGTGGCGACATTCTGGGTTGTTTGTATGTTGTCTTAGGTGACACTGAGACAGGCAGTCTTAGTAAAGTCGTAATTTTTCAGGAGATGCTACCGCTAATATCGCTGCCTTGTGTGCTTCAAAGAGGGGCTGTGAACACTTTCCGACATTAATTATAACCACAACCCCATTCTGATCAGCTACCGTATTGTTCAGGTGACTTCATTACAACATCATCCAAAATACTGCTTCTCTTATCTGACAATTGTTGATATACAATATTAATTTACATTCTTTTTACTTTGCCGTATAAAACCTCGTTCTGTTACCTAGCAACACTATAAACAACCGCCTTTGTTTTTTCAGTTGATTTTAACTCATTTTCAAGAAAATATATGCTTGTAAGTACACCTGTTAACTTATTTTAGATTAAATATCATAATTTAATTTAGATTACTGTGACTTCTCAATGCTGACCTACTGATGTCAAAATACTTTTTTATTTTACTGACAATTTTTTAAATGTTTTTTTTCTTTTTTCTCTTTTCAAGGAACTTTTGCTGAATCATATTTTTGATAGACTCCGTGATCGTTTGGAGCAGGAAGAAGCAGTTTTATATCTGGGAAGAGTGTGCACAATCAAAGGTTTGTACAAATGACAAGTTTCAATATGTGATGCTTTTGAATGTTGTAACGTTTGGGTTACGTTTGAGGGAGGAGAGGAGGCGGCAGAGTCATCAGGTCGATCAAAAAAACTCGCAACCACACTGGTACTAGAATTCCACAGTGTTATCTTTAATAAACACTCTCTTCAACAACCTTGTAATGCCCGGTTGAACGGCTGCTGTAGTATCAAAACATAAATAAAATGAACAGAGTCCAAACAACGTCCGTCTAGCACGTTTCTCCCTCGCTCTCCACAGAGAAGCTACAGCGCATACGTGTGACGTCATCAGCTAGACTAGAGCATCTTAAAGAGACACCACAAATACAACTGTTACAATGTCTATAGTAACATTAGCTTTGTGTGGTCTTCAATATGATGAGATTTGAAGGGCAGTTTTTAATCGTTTATTACTCCATAATTGAAGGACTGAGCGACTGTGGAGAGATCTGTGGACGGCTGTAACATGCATCTATTATGACGTGCTACACTACCTTAAAGAAGAGGGATACCTGGACATTTCAAATGAAGCACACCTCTTCTGTTGCCATTATGTCTTCCTGCCATGTCTGCAGGATGATCTGGATACTTTCTGCAGTGGCTGGGACAATCACCCACTTCGAACTGAAGCAACATGACTCCTAACCAGCTCTGGGTTCTTGGTTGTACACATCATCCAATTCCTGAACCCCACGGTGCCTTGACAGGTTATAAAGATTATAACGGAGGCTCAGATGTATTTGCTGAACATTTTATGTTCAGATTTTTATTGAATAACAATAGCTGAATAACGGCAAACGGCTGTTTGTAACCAAGCAACCAAAATCACCAGAAGGCAATCACGTTTTAACAAGATAACTATCACATTTTAATAAGATACATATGACGTTATAACGTGATAGCGCTCAATTTTTTTTCCTGTGACAGCAATACGCTTCCGTGCCAGTTTAAAAATTCACTATTTATGAAATGTAAAGCAAAATGCTGATCATGTTACCACAGAGGTGAATTTTAGTGCTTTTATGGTAGACATGTCAGAGAACAAAAATGTTCTAAATTTGTAATGTTTGTTTTTTTTCTTTACTCAAAAGGAACCCATTAGGTACATTTGTACATTGTTGTATTGCTTTACATTACTTGAATTATAAGAATCAAAAAAGGTTTTGTCTTATGTTGTTTATTTTCTAATACCTAAAGCATATATGAACTCATCTAAGTACATCCAATAAAATTTTGCATAAAAAACTATTTCAGTTTCATATTTAAAACTGCCTGTACAAACAGTACTGACTCAGAGAAATGAAATATCTACTCTGAACATTGTGTTATTCTAGTTCCTCTAGTTTTGAATTTGACAAAACTAGAGAAATTAGAGTAACAGCAATGTTGTCGCTCTAATGAGTAATACATATGATCACATTTAAACATATGTATCGAACTTGTGATCTGACAAAATCAGAAAATTGAATTGATTCTACATTTCAACAAAACTGTTTTGTTTTAACAAACTGATTCACAAACAAAGAACTGCTACAGCTTAAATGTAGATTGTTTTTTATTTATTTATTTTTTAACAGGTCAATCACTCAAAGCAAGCCAAAGCCAGACTGCGTAGAGGAAATGCATGCTACAAAATCCTCACTGAAAGAGTTGTAATTCCAGTAGTGACAAGGAATTCTTAGTGTTTTGTAGTTTCCACGAACAATCTCCACAGACAGACTTGCTGGCAGATTTTCCCATCCAGTCCAGAATTTCATCATGTCTCCTCTTCCTCCACTCCGTGGTCTTTCAGTTAGTAAATTAAGTAAGTGGCTTGCAGATTCAACAATAGCATCCTGAAAATATAAAAGACAAAATATATAAAAGACAAAGTAGCAGTTGAAAAAGGATTAGTTAAAAAGAAATTTACACTTCATGAGAATGATCACTTTTACTCAGGAAAGCTCTGTGCTGTAGGGTTCCCACCTTTCAGAAATTAAAATAAGGATCTAGCAGATGGAAAGTGTCATTCTATTTCACTAGAGAAACTAAAACTGCAGTACCATAAGTTTTAAAGAATAAAGAGACAGTATAATTTCTTCAGTTTCCCTCTTAATTTTTTTTTACAATTGCTAGCATTCATCCTCACTGACACTGTTCAGCCTGGCATGTGTGTCTTCCGTCTCCTGTATCTTTGCTAGGACATGGTAGAGTATCGGTTGAGGACGTTTTAAAAAGACGCAGGTTGAAAGCGGCTCACCACGACTGCTAACCCTCTTTTGCACCCTAGTGTTTCTAGGCAACCGTGACATCATCAATGGTCCAAAGCGTTCTGGGGTCCTTACTAGCTCCCGCCACATTAGCTGAGCTTAACATGTCTTGTGTTTTATTTTTGTAATTATTGTTACACTAAATGTTTATATGCGTGTGATAGGCGTTACTGTCGGACATACAGAAATACCGAACAAATCGCGTCTCGTTACGGGGCGATTCCGTATTTTACGAAAGGGATGGCAATCGTACTGTGCTCTTCTCTCATTAAAATTATAGAAACTATATAAAACACAAATAAATCTACAATTTGTAAGATTAACAACGGCCCAAACCCGTGTTTTAAATCAGGCTTTAAGATAATGTATCAAACTTCATGCACAAAATAAAATATACTATAGAAATATGAAAGCATTAAACTCACCGTTGGGTTTGCGTTCGCCTCCATGGTCGCCAGCCTGGGTGATGCTGGTATTTCTTCAATATGACGGTTGTGTCACGTGATTAGGTGGATGTTGGACTCGGACATCCATTGCTAATGTCTGTGACCTGAAGTAACCTTGGCCTCTTTTACAGCGAATTTTTAGACGCTGAATTTGAGACGGCGAATTTGAGCAAGTTGAATTAGAGGACAACGAAAATATTGCATTTGAATTTTGAAAAGTTAAATTTTTTATATGCTGAATTTTTTAACATTGAAAATTTAAACTGTGAAAAATATGTATATTGAAAATTTGATGACTTTGAAATAGGAATGTGAATTTTTTTTAATAAATGAAAATTGCAACCATGTACAAAAAATGACACTGATTTTTTTTTTCATGTACAAATAATGACAGAATTTTTTTTAGGTTAAAAAGCATTCTGAATTTATTTTAATACTGAAAAAGTAAGCACTAATATACAGCATTCAAATTTCAGAGGCATTTTTAATTGAAACTCTGATGGCACATATTTACTTCCATAATGCAATCCTGGATGATGGAGCAGCTAGAGGACCATCATCCTTTCTGAAGCAACCTCTTACCTGGACCTCAAGGGAAGTCTGGAGTCCATGGCATTATGGACCATACGTCAGGACATTGCCCATGTGACTGGGTCATCTGTAGATTTCTATGTTTCCCCTGGAGAACAGCCTCAAGAGAAACATTTAATCAAAGGAGCCTTTACAGCGCAGCAGTTAGCTCTAGCTGAGCAATCATATCCAACTGACATTTTGCAAAGGCGTTATCAGCATTTGCAAGGAATCCCCATCAAATCCTTCAAAAATGTATGTCCTCTGCGTCTCATTGGAGCGAATAACACTCACCTGATCATTGCTAAGGAATCCATGCTGATAAATCCGTCAGGTGGACCAATTGCAATTCTGACCAAGTTAGGGTGGGCTTTACAAGGTCCAGATGACTGTATTCCAACTGAGTCACAGACAAAAGCATGTTACTTTACAACACTGAGGCCAGTGCCTGATGATATTTATCAGCATGTGGAGCTTCTGTGGAAGATAGATGTATTGCCTTATCACAGTGAGAAACTGGCAGTGCGTTCACGCCAAGATGACGAATAGCCATTCTGGAATCTCACACAGTGAGAGTCAATGTAGCAGACAAGCTACGCTACACTACTCCATTGCCAAGACAAAGGGATTCACCACCACTATGTGCCTCTGCAGAAGCAGTAATGCCACTCCTGCGAAGTACTTAGTGCCGTTTACAACAAGAGCCAGTTAGAGCCCAGACATATGAAGCTTAGATTAAGAAACTACTTGATGCTGGATGTGTGGTGAAACTCCACCCTGATCAGGTGAACAAATCCCTAGTTGAACATCTAGTTGAACACAATGGGAAACAGAGACTGGTTGAATGATCAGCTCCTCCCAGGCTCTACACTTGGACCCACACTCATCGGTGTTCTCCTCCGCTTTAGGGAGTATTCAGTCGCAGTAAGTAGTGGTGATATTTGAGCCATGTTTCACCAGGTCTGTCTTCTTCCCAAGAATCAGCCCCTGCTAAGGTTTATCTGGCGAAATCTTCAGAGGGAGAGGGAACCAGATGTTTATCAGTGGACAGTTTTACCATTTGGAACCACAAATAGACTTATACTTAGACTTAAACAGACTTTATTGTCATTTTTGATGCACAGGGGTGTATACATAACGAAATTTTGTTGCATATGGCACAGGACAATGTTTTGAGGTTTCAATGAGGTTACTCAGAATAAATAAAATACACCTAAAATACATACTCCTTGTTGCGCTACATTTGGGCTGCAGATCCATGTGAAAAACTCAGGAAAGGAAAATAAAGACATCTGGCAGTCTCTGAACCAAGCATTCTATGTAGATAACTGCCTTCAGAGCCTCCCTACAATAGAATCTGCTAAGTTTTTAGTAGATAAAATGCGTCAAGTGCTAGCTGAAGGTGCATTTGATATCCGTCAGTGGGCCAACAATAAACCAAACACCATTGCTCACCTACCACCAGAAGCCAAATCACAGAGCACAGAGCCATGGCTAATGGAGAATACCCACTAACTTTCACGAAATGGCACTAATCGTGAGCTCAAGGAGGCATTACAGGCAATGGAGCGTGAAATATGGGCAAGTCTTGTATCTCAGCAAATTGAGTTCAAATTCAATCCACCAGCAGCACCACAATTTGGTGGGTCATGGGAAAGGGAGATAAGATCAGTGAAGAGGGTTAGGGTAAGGGTTAGGGTCAGACAGCATTGCAAGTGGTTATGGGAACCCAAGTTGTAACTGAAGAGGTTCTTCTCACTTTGCTATGTGAAGTGGAAGGCATTTTGAATGCCAAACCCCTTGGTTATGTAACTTCTGATATCAAGGACCCAGATCCTGTCACACCCCACATGCTCCTCATGGGGCGACAGTATGCTTCTCTTCCTCAAGTGACCTACGCACCAGACTCACTCACTGAACGGTGTTGGCGACATAGCCAAATGATGGCTGCCCACTTTTGGAAACAGTTCATCAGACATTATCTACCTACTATGGAAATTCCTCATAAATGTACTCAGTCTACAGAAGATATAAGTCTGGATACCATCATCATGATTGTTGACTCCCAACTACCTCGTGCACACTGGCCTATTGGCAAAGTCATCAAGCTACACCATAGTGCAGATGATTTTGTTAGGTCAGTTGACATAAAGATGAAAGGAAGAATTTATGTCCGACCTGTCACCAAGTTGGTCTGATTACCAAGGATACCTGATGATGATGAGCCAAAGACGACATCCCCCGCTATGGGAATTCACCGGAGTCACATAACAGCTAAGACTGTTATGGGGGCAGCTGTTCTGAGTCCCCACTAGAGCACATAGTTGATTTGATAATATTGGGTCAAGCAGCAGCTAGGACAGCTAGTTGTATATTGGGGTCCTTAGTATGTGCTACTTTGTGCAGAGTTTCATTTTCTTTATTGCAGCCCAGCAAGCAAGCAACTTTGTAGGCGTAACTGAAAATATACTATACAACTAGTTCTGTAATTTGGATGGAAGTACGAACCTTCATTGAACTCTGCTAAATTAAGAGCTCTGCTTCCATGTCACCTCTTTAACCGGAGTCTCACTGTAGATGAGGAGCTAGCAAAACGGTCTCAATTTATTACAGCCACCGATGTCCATGCGATATTGAAGAGTCGCATTAGCCAACACAACCCCACAACATCCAGAGCCTTAAGGAACTCCGAGCAGATCTTATCCACCCCCGGGGCCCTGCCACCAAAGAGCTTTTTAACCACCTCAGCAACCTCGTCCCCAGAGATTGGAGAGCCCAACCCAGAGTCTCCATACTCAGCTTCCTCAATGGAAGGCATGTTGGTGGGATTGAGGAGGTCTTCGAAGTATTCTGCCCACCGGCCCACAACGTCCCGAGTTGAGGTCAGCAGCACACCATCCCCACTGTAGACAGTGTTGGTGCTGTACTGCTTCCCCCTCCTGAGACGCCGGACGGTGGACCAGAATCGCCTTGAAGCCATGCAGAAGTCTTTCTCCATGGCCTCTCCAAACTCCTCCCACGTCCGAGGTTTTGCCTTAGCAACCACCTGAGCCACATGCCACTACGGTACCCATCAGCTGCTTCTGGAGTTCCACAGGCCAAAAAGGCCTGATAGGACTCCTTCTGCAGCCTGACGGCTTCCCTCACTGAAGGTGTCCACCAACGGGTTTGAGGGTTGCCGCCGTGACAGGCACCGACAACCTTGTGGCCACAACTCCATTAAGCCGCCTCGACAATGGAGGCATGGAACACGGTCCACTCAGACTCCATGTCCCCCACATCCCTGGGACGTGTTCGAAGTTCTGCCGGAGGTGGGAGTTAAAGCTCCGTCTCACATGGCATTCCGCCAGACATTCCCAGGAGACCCTCACAACACGTTTGGGCCTGCCAGGTCTGACCGGCATCCTCCCCCACCAGCGGAGCCAACTTGTTAGAGAATTTTCGGTATTATCATTTTGTTATTACTTTAGTTCACATTCAGTCTGTTTAAAGTGTTCTCTTCCTTATGTGTGTATGAACTGACCTGGAGGTCAGGATTGTCTGTTTATCTTCATGTGAAACCGTTAAATTCTGTGTTTCTCAGACCCTAAATTCTTATCAACCAGAATACCCCCTAACTGCCTGTGAGCAGTTGTATTTTGTCTTGTTAACAGCTTGACCGAGATTTGAACCGGGCTCAGATCGTAGATCAGTTATCACACCTGGAATTGGGTTGCTGGTTGTTTAGGTTACATGTTTTACGACCTCTGTTGTTTTTACTAACTGCCCCCTATGCTGTTTTTCTTTGACAATAAAACAGGGGCTCGCGTGGAAGGATATTCAGAACTCTCTGTGAACGGCTTGGAGAAGCTGCTATCGGAGACTTCTCCTTTTGCAAAAGCTTTGTCATAAAATTCATATACGTTGTCTGTGGTTCTTTTATGTAGGTTCAAGAAAAAGTACCTATCACAACTCACCACCAGGTAGTGGTCAGTGGACAGCTCCGCACCTCTCTTCACCAGAGTGTCCAAGACATACGGCCGTAGATACGATGAAACGATGACAAAGTCGATCATCAAATTGCGGCCTAGAGTGTCCTGGTGCCAAGTGCCACATATGGACACCCTTATGTCTGAACATGGTGTTCGTTATGGACAATCCATGATGAGCACAGAAGTCCAACAACAGAACACCACTCGAGTTCAGATCGGGGGGGCTGTTCCTATAAATATAAAAACTAAATCAACTGTAATGTGAATATTTAAAGGAGGGAGATAAACTCTGAGATTGTTGAGAGCAGGCAGTGATGAATATAAAGTCTGACAGTAGTTGGGAGGATTATTTCTCATCCAATAATCACTGGATGAGAAATAGGATTTTTGTCAGTACGCGGCCATTGCCACATACTGAGTGAATTACCATGGAAGTTCAGGACAGCTTGTGACTTTGCAAGCTTCTCCAGATTTAGATGGAAATAATAAGAAGATGGATGTGAAGTTTGTGTTTCGATTGTTTTAAAACTCAAAGACGATAGTAGGCCTGTCTCTGACCCCTCTGATCTACAGTCCTAGTGATGTCATGTAATGTACAGACCCACTCAAAAAATTAGATTATTGAAAAGTAAATACATTTTTCCTGGAGTTTCCTGGATGATTGTAGCTCAGATTATGTATCTTAATTAATCCACATAAGGTAGATTAATTACGTGGATTATGTAGATTACCTACATAATCAATAAATTTGAGATAATAATGCAGTTGTTTGTATTCACAAGGAAGAAAGGTCAGAGAAGAACAGTTGATAAATGTATCATTCAAATAACATTCATTTAATCTTTGATTGCAGGTAACTGACAGAAATCTTGTTTCACCAGGATTCAGAACATTTTACCTGAGAGTTTCCAGGTTGCAGTTTGGACTCTTCAGTCCAGCTGAAAGTAGCTTCACTCCTGAATCCTGCAGGTTGTTGTTACTCAGGTCCAGTTCTCTGAGACTGGAGGACTGGGAGCGGAGAACTGAGGACAGAGCTTCACAACTTCTCTCTGAGAGGTTACAGAGACTCAGTCTGAGAAGACAGAAGAAAAGCTGATATGAAACAATCAATACTGATGTTTCTATCTTTCCAGTCACCAATATTCTCCCTGGAAAGATTAGCTGAACTATCTTATTTTACACATCTTTGTGTTTCATTTGTTGTGAACTTTTTCCATTCTAAAAAACTGAAACAAAAATCAACATTAACGTTATCATTAGTAGATTCTTACTATCAAAATAAATGCAGTGACAATGTATAAAAGAGTGAACCCTAGAGTGGATTGAGAACATTGTACCTGAGAGTTTCCAGGTTGCAGTTTGGACTCTTCAGTCCAGCAGAGAGAAGCTTCACTCCTGAATCCTGCAGGTTGTTGTTACTCAGGTCCAGTTCTCTGAGACTGGAGGACTGGGAGCTGAGAACTGAGGACAGAGCTTCACAGCTTCTCTCTGAGACGTTACAGCCACTCAGTCTGAGGACACAGGAGGAAAAAATCGGGTGTTAAACAATTAATCAACAATGTTTCTATCTTTCCAGTCACCAATATTCTCCCTGGAAAGATCAGCTGAACTATCTTATTTTACACATCCTTGTGTTTCATTTGTTGTGAACTTTTTCCATTCTAAAAAACTGAAACAAAAATCAACATTAACGTTATCATTAGTAGATTCTTACTATCAAAAATAAATGCAGTGACAATGTATAAAAGAGTGAACCCTAGAGTGGATTGAGAACATTTTACCTGAGAGTTTCCAGGTTGCAGTTTGGACTCTTCAGTCCAGCAGAGAGAAGCTTCACTCCTGAATCCCACAGGTTGTTGTTACTCAGGTCCAGTTCTCTGAGACTGGAGGACTGGGAGCTGTGAACTGAGGACAGAACTTCACAACTTTTCACAGAGAGGTTACAGTCATTCAGTCTGAGGAGAAAGGGACGAAAAAGCTGATAAGAATAAATTAATCAATACTGGTGTTTATATCATTTTCAGTCACCAATGTTTTTCTTGAAAATATTAGCTGAACTGTCTTATTTGGTTTCATTTTGTTGTGAACTTTTTCCATTCTAAAAAAACTGAAACAAGTATAAACATTTGTGTCATCATCAGCAGATTTCTCAAAATCAAAAATAAATGCAGTGACAATGTACAAAAGAGTGAACCCTAGAGTGGATTGAGAACATTGTACCTGAGAGTTTCCAGGTTGCAGTTTGGACTCTTCAGTCCAGCTGAAAGTAGCTTCACTCCTGAATCCTGCAGGTTGTTGTTACTCAGGTCCAGTTCTCTGAGACTGGAGGACTGGGAGCTGAGAACTGAGGACAGAGCTTCACAACTTCTCTCTGTGAGGTTACAGTCACTCAGTCTGAGGAGACGGGGGGGGGGGGGGAGAAAAATCACGTGTTAAACAATTAATCAACGATGTTTCTATCTTTCCAGCCACCAATATTCTCCCTGGATAGATTAGCTGAACTATCTTATTTTACACATCTTTGTGTTTCATTTGTTGTGAACTTTTTCAATTCTACAAAAATGAACATTAACGTTATCATTAGTAGATTCTTACTATCAAAATAAATGCAGTGACAATGTATAAAAGAGTGAACCCTAGAGTGGATTGAGAACATTGTACCTGAGAGTTTCCAGGTTGCAGTTTGGACTCTTCAGTCCAGCAGAGAGAAGCTTCACTCCTGAATCCCACAGGTTGTTGTTACTCAGGTCCAGTTCTCTGAGACTGGAGGACTGGGAGCTGAGAACTGAGGACAGAACTTCACAACTTCTCTCTGAGAGGTTACAGAGACTCAGTCTGAGGAGAAAGGGACGAAAAAGCTGATAAGAATAAATTAATCAAAACTGGTGTTTATATCATTTTCAGTCACCAATGTTTTTCTTGAAAATATTAGCTGAACTGTCTTATTTGGTTTCATTTTGTTGTGAACTTTTTCCATTCTAAAAAAACTGAAACAAGTATAAATATTTATGTCATCATCAGCAGATTTCTCAAAATCAAAAATAAATGCAGTGACAATGTACAAAAGAGTGCACACTAGAGTGGATTCAGAACATTTTACCTGAGAGTTTCCAGGTTGCAGTTTGGACTCTTCAGTCCAGCAGAGAGAAGCTTCACTCCTGAATCCCACAGGTTGTTGTTACTCAGGTCCAGTTCTCTGAGACTGGAGGACTGGGAGCTGAGAACTGAGGACAGAACTTCACAACTTCTCTCTGTGAGGTTACAGTCACTCAGTCTGAGGAGAAAGGGACGAAAAAGCTGATAAGAATAAATTAATCAATACTGGTGTTTATATCTTTTCAGTCACCAATGTTTTTCATAAAAATATTAGCTGAACTGTCTTATTTGGTTTCATTTTGTTGTGAACTTTTTCCATTCTAAAAAAACTGAAACAAGTATAAACATTTGTGTCATCATCAGCAGATTTCTCAAAATCAAAAATAAATGCAGTGACAATGTACAAAAGAGTGAACCCTAGAGTGGATTGAGAACATTGTACCTGAGAGTTTCCAGGTTGCAGTTTGGACTCTTCAGTCCAGCAGAGAGAAGCTTCACTCCTGAATCCCACAGGTTGTTGTTACTCAGGTCCAGTTCTCTGAGACTGGAGGACTGGGAGCTGAGAACTGAGGACAGAACTTCACAACTTCTCTCTGTGAGGTTACAGTCACTCAGTCTGAGAAGACAGGGGGGGGAGAAAAATCACGTGTTAAACAATTAATCAATAATGTTTCTATCTTTCCAGCCACCAATATTCTCCCTGGAAAGATTAGCTGAACTATCTTATTTTATTTTGTATTTCATTTTGTTGTGAACTTTTTCCATTTGAAAAAAACTGAAACAAGAATAAATATTTACTTCATCATTAACAGATTTCTCATTATCAATAACTATAGTAACAATATGTGTTCTTACAGAGCTTTGTTGGAGGCTTTAACCACTGGCAGCAGCCTCAGAAGAATGTCCTCTGAAGCAGAATATTTCTTCAGATTAAACACTTCCAGATCTTCTCCTGATGAAACCAAGATGAAACCCAGAGCTGACCAATGAGCAGGAGACAGTTCATCTGTGGAGAGACGTCCTGAACTCTGAAACCGTTGGATCTCCTTTACTAGAGAACGATCATCCAGTTCATTCAGACAGTGGAACAGATTGATGCTTTTTTCTGCAGACACATTCTCATTGATCTTTTCCTTGATGTACTGAGCCGTTTTGTGATTGGTCTGTGCGCTACCTCCTGTCTGTTTCACCAGACCTTGTAGGAGTCTCTGATTGGTCTGCAGTGAAAGTCCAAGGAGGAAGCGGAGGAACATGTCCAGGTGTCCATTTGGACTCTGTAAGGCCTGGTCAACAGCTGTTTGATGGAGATAATTCATATTGGATTTGTTGAATAATATAGAAAACAAGGAGGATTTTGGTTCTTTTGTTTCCGTCAGGTTGACACCAGAGTTGATGAAGGTCAGATGAACATGAAGAGCAGCCAGAAACTCCTGAACACTCAGATGGACAAAGCAGAACACCTTTTCCTGGTACAGCCCTCTCTCCTCTTTAAAAATCTGTGTGAACACTCCTGAGTACACTGAGGCTGCTCTGATATTGATGCCACACTCTGTCAGGTCTGATTCATAGAAGATCAGGTTTCCTTTCTGCAGCTGATCAAAAGCCAGTTTTCCCAGAGACTCAATCATCTTCCTGCTCTCTGGACTCCAGTGTGGATCTGATTCAGCTCCTCCATCGTACTTGACCTTCTTCACTTTGGCCTGAACCACCAGGAAGTGGATGTACATCTCAGTCAGGGTTCTGGGCAGCTCTCCTCCCTCTCTGCTCTTCAGCACATCCTCCAGAACTGTAGCAGTGATCCAGCAGAAGACTGGGATGTGGCACATGATGTGGAGGCTTCGTGATGTCTTCATATGGGAGATGATCCTGCTGGCCTGCTCCTCATCTCTGAATCTCTTCCTGAAGTACTCCTCCTTCTGTGGGTCGTTGAACCCTCTGACTTCTGTTACCATGCCTATACATTCAGGAGGGATCTGATTGGCTGCTGCAGGTCGTGTGGTTATCCAGAAGTGAGCAGAGGGAAGCAGTTTCCCCCTGATGAGGTTTGTCAGCAGAACATCCACTGAGGTGGACTCTGTAGCATCAGTCAGGATCTCCTTGTTGTGGAAGTCCAGAGGAAGTCGACTCTCATCCAAGCCATCAAAGATGAACAGAACCTGGAAGTGTTCAAAGCTGCAGATTTCTTTGGTTTCAGTAAAGAAATAATGAACAAGTTCCACCAAACTGAACTTTTTCTCTTTCAGCACATTCAGCTCTCTGAAAGTGAATGGAAATATGAACTGGATGTTCTGGTGGGCTTTGTCTTCAGCCCAGTCCAGAGTGAACTTCTGTGTTAAGACTGTTTTCCCAATGCCAGCCACTCCCTTTGTCATCACTGTTCTGATTGGTTGATCTCTTCCAGGTGGGACTTTAAAGATGTCTTCTTGTCTGATTGTTGTTTCTGGTCTGTGTGGTTTCCTGGATGCTGTTTCAATCTGTCTGACCTCATGTTCATCATTGACCTCTCTAGTCCCTCCCTCTGTGATGTAGAGCTCTGTGTAGATCTGGTTCAGAAGGGTTGGACTTCCTGCTTTAGCAATCCCCTCAAACACACACTGGAACTTCTTCTTCAGACCAGATTTAAGATGATGTTGACAATCCGCAGCAGGATGTTCTTAATAAACACAAAATTAAAATCAGGAAGGAAATATATTCAACTTTTGAAGATGATATGAATAAATGTGATTTCATCTCTTCAGACATCAGTAGATGTGTGATTTGTCCTTCTGGTTAAATCTTTGTAGAAATCCTCTTACTCTGCCTCTGCAGACAGTCAGCCAGCTCCTCCTGCTTCATCATCCTCAGAAAGTTCAGTGTGATCTTCATCACTGCCTCTCTGCTGCTCTTCCTCTGTCAGTACATCAGATACTGACAGATACCTGGACACTGACAGTCTTGTGGTTTACAAATTGCAGCTTAGAGATAAGTCAACAATCCAACCAAAAAAGGGCCAAATAAGAACTGGGTTTGTAAATAAGCCAGTGGCTAGAAAACCTATACACAGAACAAGTCCTTGTTTTTAATAATGTAACATTGTTTACTGTACTTTCCTTTATTATTTTTTAAAGCAGTAGTTGTACACGTTCAGACCATAAATATGGAGTCCAGCTGTGTTTGATGCTGTTGGGTAGATGGACCATTGGGGACCTCTGAGCTCTGCTGGTGCAAACTGAGGAGGAACAAGAACAATTATGATGGAAAGAAATATTCATCCACACTGTAAAAAGTAATAAGTTCACTTTACTTAAAAAAAGTTAGGAAACCGATTGCCTCAAAATCTTCAAGTAAAGTAGCTAATTCATTTTAAGGTGTTATTGCTAAAAATAACTATGTTTAGACCACTCAGATAAAGGCAGTAAACCTGAGTGCCGTTAACTCAAAATCATTAATTGGGTTAACTGTAAAATATTCATTCAGACAACTCATGCAATGGCAGTAAACTTGAGTGCCGTTAACTCAAAATCATTAGTAAAGTTGACTATAAAATGTCAATTATGACTACTTCAAATTGTGAGTTATGTCAATTAAGCAGTACTCATAAAAATAAGTTATACTTACACGTTTAAGAGTTCACATTACTTGCAAAATATCAGGAAACCAATTGCCTTGATATGTTCAAGTAAGATGAACCAAAAGTGTTAAGTTATTGGAACGAAGAGCCAACAGACAACAGTTTGAATGGAAAAATTTTTTTAATAATTAAACAAGTTTACCTTAAATACAAGGTTCTCAAGTGTGGTTACATACACACTAACCTGGAAACAAAGTTTTCCATAGACTTTTTTAAGGAAAAAAAATGACTTTTTTCTAGGGTAGCCTTCAATCTAATATTGAATCCTTCAAATGGCCCTCAGTCTTTAAAACTTTGAGAATCCCTGCTTAAATATCTGTTGACTGGTGTGAAACAAAAACTCAATTCTCAATACTAGAGCCTAACATTTATCATAACATTGATAAAGTAAATAATGAAGTAGTGAAGTGAAGTAATGTTTCTCCTCATTAACATAAAACCATTTAGTAGTCTGCAAATGCAATGATGCTCTCTCCAACAAAAAAAGAATCAAACAAGAAATAAAAATCACTTTTCCAATAACGGTAAAGGTATCAACATTGATCCATAATGTCACATCACATTCACTCATTGCATCAGAAGATTTTTGAGTGATTGTATTTTTGGTTTTAGGGATTTATGTCCAAGTGAGAGAAGCACCCTTTGGATGAAGTCAAAGGTGTACTTCAGTTGTTGAGGGTACTCCAAATTCAGAGTATAAATAAGTCCAAAGAGCAAGCACATGGCATGTGGAAGATTCCCAAGATCATTCATGACAAGACTTCCTTCCAAAATGATGGCAGTACTTGAAGACTGGAGGTGCAGTGAGTCAGTGGAGGCCTGCCTGTCCTCAGGAATGATGGTCAGGATCCCAATGGGGTGTGAGACACGTCTGGGTCTTCGCAGTCCTAACAACAATAGAAGCAACACCACAATTACATATCAACATAACACTTCTTTAGGGTGACCAGACGTCCTCTTTTTCCCGGACATGTCCTACTTTTCAGACCTAAAAAAATGTCCGGGGGGAATTTAAAAATCGTTAGGGATTTTGGTCAACTGCCTCAAAACACATTACATAGCTTACAGTGCATTGTGATTACATTGCCACTCCGTTCCACTACTCCATTCCAGGTTTCTTTGGGTTAGGGTAGGGTTATCGGTAGCTACCGATCTCTTGTGCTACCGCTGGTTCGACTCCCCCTCCCCCCGTCTCCCCCCTCTCCACCCCCCGTTGGCGCATGTGTGTCCTCCGATTATCCCCCCCCGCCAACAAAAATAGAACTGACCTCACTTTCAGAAACCCAAATCTGGTGACCCTACACTTCTTCATCACGGCTGCTTCTCCTACAGTTTACAGCTGCCCTACCTATGGCAGTCTACTCATCATAAGCCTTCTATAACAGTACAGCGGCTTTTTTAACCCGTCAACATCTTTATCCTTATCCCTTTTCCCTTTGTTGTTTTGCGGACAGCTTTTTTTGCTCTGCCGCTCCATCTTGTTGCCACTAAATAAACATGATATTTTCGACTAACGTTAGTCCCAGGCATCGCTAAATCATTACACATAAAGTTAACCAAAAAACCTGGACTTACGGATGAATTATACGGCCGAGATAACGAATATAAGTTTGCTAAAAAACAGTGGGACTTACCGTGACCAAACTTAGCTGCAGCAACCGCCGTATTGTTGACAGTTTGTCGTTTCTTTCAAACACGTCGTCACTCGTCAGTGTCCAATGCGCATGTGCATTTAACGAGAGCTGCCGAATGATGCCGAGTTTTTTGCTGGTTATGCAGATGCGTTTTGCTCACTCATAACTCCAAGTTCGGGTTACTTGCTGCTGATGAGTTTGATTACTTGCCTCAGTAGAAAGTTGTCTTTGCTAAGTTTAAGTTAGTATAGTCAACAGACTAAGCTGGAATGAGTTCAGGTCACTTTTCTTTTTGAGTACACTTTACTTTTACATTTTACAGTGCAGTAGTATTCGCAAATGAAACTACAAAGCATGCATACAGTTTTAGGGTGAAGGTTTCACTTTACAGTTTGCCACAGGGACAAATTTTGAAAAAGTGGCACAAAAAATCCATCCATCCATTTTCTAATCACCCTTTGTCCCTAATGGGGTCCAGAGGGCTGCTGGTTCCTCTCCAGCTGTGTTCCGGGCGAGAGGCGGGGTTCACCCTGGACAGGTCGCCAGTCTGTCGCAGGGCAACACAGAAACATACAGGACACACAACCATTCACACACACACACTCACACCTAGGGAGAATTTAGAGACCAATTAACCTGACAGTCATGTTTTTGGACTGTGGGAGGAAGCCGGAGAACCCGGAGAGAACCCACCATGCACAGGGAGAACATGCAAACTCCATGCAGAAAGATCCCGGGCCGGGAATCGAACCCAGGACCTTCTTGCTGCAAGGCAACAGCTCTACCAACTGCACCACTGTGCAGCCCCACACAAAAAATCCTGATACGTAAAACTGCACATGCATGTGGCTGTTCATCTTTCCTTCACATATGCCAATTTGCAAGAAATAGACACCTGTCCTGGGCCAGGTGTTCTGGAGCAGATGACCTGGATACCTGGACTCCAGTCGTCACAGTATACGGTGTAACAGATGGCACGGTCTCTCCAATACTGGATCCTGTTGCGCACATAGATGCAGGAGCAATGCTCCAGTGAGCCTATATTGCTCACAGCCAGCTGCCATCAAGGGCCAGAAGATCTTGGTATTCACTAAAATCGCATTCCCTCCTGATTCTCCCATTTAGAATGTTGTTCAGCTGTGCCAAATGTATCCTTAAGGTATCATTACGAATGGATGTCAAGATATTTATATTTATATAACAGCTATAACAGAACGGTTCACACCTTGTCACAATAGATATGTTAATCTGTGGTAAAATAAGCAAATGAACAAATCAATAAACAAAACTGTTGTGTGTCTCATCCTACTGGGGAGAGGATTGTGAGGAAAGATTGGAATGTTGTGCTGACTGTGGTTTAGGATAGGGGCTGCCGTAATGACCTTTTTTGTTAATTTGAAAGGTCTTAATGTATAATTATGGTTCACCAGAGGAAGTATATATTAGAATTTTTGAATGCTTATGATAAAGTTGATCTATGGTTAAATTTCAATATATAACAAAGGATCTTTGGGAATCATGATTGCCCACCTCACCATTTGTGTCACCAGATCAAGTGTATGCACACTGATCATGTTTGGCATGAGAAACATATCTTCATGTCAAGTTTGGTGTTTTATAAATCAAAACCTTTGATGTCGCAGAATCCAGAATGCCTCCAACAACTTCCATTCTACCCATTTTACCTGTGCTTTCAGATAACATCCAACACACACTGCATTAAAATACAAAAACATTTCAGACTGGCTCAGTCTGAAATGTTTTTCCATCATTGTAAATGTTTCAGGTACAGCTCACCTCGTTGATGGTGGAGATCCAGGAGATTTGAAGTCATTATAAAGACCCTTAGACCTGTCACTCTTAAAGGACACACAGCTGGGTTCTGGTTCTTGTTCATCAAGAAATCTGATATTAAAAAAAATTATTTCAACATTATTCCATCCATAGTTTCTAGGATAAATCATATTGAAAATGTTTGTCATTCAGATCCAGAAAATGTGTTAGAAGTTGGTGAGTTTTTCCAGATGTCTCCTGCTGGAACCCAGAGCTTCATCACCACGTCTGTTCTGGCCTGATATAGTGAACGCTGTGTGAAAAGGGCTGAGGACACTTAGAGATGGCGACCTCACCTCTGACCTTTGCTCTGGCTCTCATCTTCCCCACACAGAGTGTTTTTAGAGGGAGGGACTCCCTCCTCTCTGTCCTCACACTGATCCATGCTGCTGAGTTCACTTCAGCTCACACACACTTTCTACATTCACCTGCAGAGGAAACACACATCATTCATCAGCTCTGATCATCCTTCACATCATTAGAAAACGATCAGCTGCTCCTCCTCTGATTGGATCTTCTCTGCTTCATATCAGTGTCCGTTGAATGCAGTCAGACAGCAGAGAGGCAGAGGAAGCTGCATCACTTCTATCAGTCCACTAGATGGAGACATGGAGCAACATTTACATTCCTTTACTCCGACTGAACATCAGGAACTATTTATTTTACAATCATCAAACTCTACAAGTGGATTATATACATCAAAGATGAACAATTTAATATTCTGTCTGAATCAAACACATTTTAACATAGTCATTTTATCTTGAAAGGAACCGCAGGAAGCAGCAAGATGTTGTGTGTAACTTTAATGATAGAGACCAGAATTTGTTTATGGGAAATAAAACATGAAGCAATTTTTTCAGAAAAGAAAACAATGGAACATCAGCTGTTCGTCATGTTTGATTTCAATTAATCAATAATCTAATAATCATGTAGATTAAACTGTAGATTCAAACAGTAAACATTAAACTTTGAGTTAAAGTTGGAAGTGAACATGTTCTCCAAACACCAGATAGTAAAACAAAGTAGGAAAGTTCCTGAAGACAAAGTTCAAGTAAGAAACAAAGTAAACTTACAGTTTGTTCAAACGGTAAAACAATGAAGAACTTCTGAACACAGCAGACTGAGGTTCAACAGAACTTTGGTGGAACCAGATTGAGTTTTAACAAAACACTGAAATCAAAGTGAAACAGAAATCAAGACCCACTTTTGTTATAGCGATGACATTCCAGTTTCTGTTCCTTTCTGGTTGATCTAAGGAGGAACAAAGGAAACTTTTGATCAGGCTCATTCCTGATCAAAAGCTTCTTCTGTTATTGTTTATTAAAATAAAGTTTTAGTCAACAGGATCACGAGTCTGTGTGAAAAGTCAGAACTTTCTAATAGCTGATAGATTTCATCATTAACCATCAAAATATCTGAAACTAAATGAGCTTCAGGAGAAACAGGGGCGAAAACCAGAAAGATTCCTGCACTTCACCTGAGCGCTGACTGACCCTGAGTTACAGCAACCTTCAATAATCTCTATCTTCAATAATCTCTATCTTCAATAATCTCTATCTTCAATAATCTCTATCAGCCTTCCAGAAATTAAAGCCTTCTTCTAATGACTGAACAGATTTTTACATGTTTCCTCTCATTTGTAGAGGATTTTTCTTTATCAATGATCTCTACATCTGGGCAGTTGGAAGGCCTCTTTACCATCACCCTAATCTTTACCTCCTCCCACAGATTCAGGTCAGAACTCTGGCTGAGCTGCACAAAACATTGAATTTACTTCCAGTCAGATAAAAACATGTTGATTCAATTAAATCTGCCACAAATACATATTCATATGAATATATATAATTAGCTGTTTCTTCCTCTGTATTTTTGATCATGTTTCTGAAACATAAATTAACAATTATTTTTTAGAAAATGAACATTTTCACTATTTCTGTAAAATATCCTAAATATTTTATAGTTCAAACTAAGTCATGTCTTCTGATCTGACTGTGATCATCTTTATTATTTATATTCTGCATAAATCTTCCCTTCATGATGCTCCTCATTCAGTTTAATGAAGATTAGCTGATAAAATCTAGAATCATGTTATTAGCGACTGTCAAACGTTGTCGAGCAGCTGAATAGGGGAATCCTTGTTGACACGCCAGCTGATCAAAAACCAAATCCAGGATGCAGTTTAAGATGGTTTTATTTTATCGATATTGTCAATATCCAAGGCAGAACATTGTCCAAAGCAGCATTAAAACCGGATCTGCAGGTCTGAACAGTAATCAAAGACAAAAACATACAAGCTTACGGCGGTCAGTAAAAAGTAAACCTCCCCCATCACCCGCTCACTAAAGTCACCAGGTGAGCAACAGGTGATTCACCATCACAAATAACACCACGTGATCCCGCTCTACGCCTGTCCACAACAAATGTAAACTAAATCCATTTTGTTGTTCTTGAAGTTCTGGTTGGACAGAGGAGTTGGATACTGCAGCTGCCTAACAAGTCTATCAGACTACAGGCCCCCGCAGCGCAGCTCGCGCCTAACAAGTCTGCGATAATATCGCCATGGTCCAAGCATGCTGTGAAGCTCCTTCTCAAAGGGATTGCTAAGCATAGCTCCTCTATTCCCGATAGCGGAAACCGATCACACTCCCATTACCAGGAGTCTCACCACTGCGCTCCGTTCTGGAGCTTTCTCCTCCTACACCTAAGCTCTCCTCCATGCGCTTTCCTCCTAGCCTTCCATGGATTTCTTGGGCTGAGTGAGTTCACGTCTGCATCGAAAGTATTCAGTTCGTCACGAGATCTATCTATATCTGATCTAAAATTCTTCGCAGACCACTACATACATACATACATACATACATACATCCATCCATCCATCCATCCATCCATCCATCCATCCATCCATCCATCCATCCATCCATCCATCCATCCATCCATCCATCCATCCATCCATCCATCCATCCATCCATCCATCCATCCATCCATCCATCCATCCATCCATCCATCCATCCATCCATCCATCCATCCATGCGGACCACTACAACCTTTACATTAAACACACCAAAACGAAAGGTTTGTGTACTATCGCTATCGCACGCATGAACGGTCCGTTCTGTCCTTTTTGCTCAAATTCACATGTAAAGACATCAACTCTGCCACGAATCCAAATCTCTGTTTCTCACACCTGAATGCTTCGCCATGACTGCTAACTGGTTCACTCACCACCTCAGACTGACGTTAGCAGCTTGCGGTCTTCCACCTAGTCACTTTTCAGGCCATTCTTTTAGTGTAGGCGCTGCAACATCTACCGCCGTTCAAGGCGTCCCTGTAGCTTCTCTCCTTCAGCTCGGACGCTGGGCATCCTCAGCCTTCTCATCTCACATCAGACCCGATCTCTCAATCCTACTCAAAGCTCAACGTTCCATATCCGCAGGTGAGCATCTCATCATGTCTGGTGGTGGAGCGTTTCGCCATCTTTAACATCTCATTCTGCCTAGGAGATCCAGCGGTCCTCTGCCCTCGGCTCAACAGCAGCCATTCCATCCTCCACAGATCATCAAGCGGTTCGCGCCTAACAAGTCTATCAGACTGCAGGCCAGCTAGGCCTCAACCCGGCACCCTCTTTTGGGGGGAAGACTACCCTGAGCTTCACCTGGACCGATCACCTGCCTGGTGATCCTCAGCTCACAAGTCTTCCGCCGGGTTCAGCGCCAAAGTTTCTGTATCGTTAAATCTTCTAACTGCTTCTCTTTCTCTGTGAGTCTATCCAGATTGAAAGGCAACGTGGCTCTTTTCTGATCAGAAGCTTCTTTTACAGTTTATTAAATCGATGTTTAATCAACATGTGACTGTGTGTGGGTGTGTGTGTGTGTGTGTGTGTGTGTGTGTGTGTGTGTGTGTGTGTGGGTGTGTGTGTGTGTGTGTGTGTGTGTGTGAAAGGCCTTGAAGTGCTAAAGACAACTAAACACAACATTAACAAAACAGAAAGCTGGGTCCATGAGACATCGCTGGCTGGATGATTCTTCTTCGGACCGTTCTTCATTGACCAGGACGTTTCTCACCTCAGAACCTCAGAGCTCCGTCAGAAAACAGAAACAGTTTGAGTTTCGTTAAGTTTGAACCTTTTCAGGTAAAACTCCAGCAGTGAAGAAGAGAAGAAGTTTGTTTCTGAGTTTCTCAGCAGCTCCAGCCTCGGTTGGAACTTTGTCATCATCTCATGGAGGCACCGACCCAATTATTGATCCAAACAATTAGAAATGAAACTACAAGTTTAGTTATAAAATAAGAGCTTTAATATAGACTTCTTAATGTTGTAACTTTATCAGACATTTAACAGGAAAGTAGGAAACTCTCCATCGGTTTCCAGGTGATCTGCTGCTTCCAACAGAAGAACGGTTTCTTCAGATCAGAACCGATCCGAGTCCAAACAGCAACAATCCTTTAATCACTGATGTGTTCAATGACAGTGGAGAACTTTACAGCTCAGAAAGGAAACATCCTCAGTTCTACCATTTTTAAAACTTTAGTGTCTCTCCATGATTCGATCAGGACGGATCGGATCTACAGCCGCTCTGCAGAACCCAGAACACACAGGTTGGACTCTCCCTTTGGACTTCCTGTCTGTGTAAAACCTCCAAAGTAAAGCTTCACGTGAAACTCCTGTCTTCTATCTTTGTTAAATGTTCCAGATTTTATTTCTTGTAGTTTTGATGGTTCTGGTTAGAATAAAAACCCAACATTCAGCACCTCAGGAAACCAGAATGTTCCATCAGATCATTAAAATGATACTTTAAGCAGAAGTACCAGGGTTCTGGATCAGTCTGGGCTCCAGTGTTGAAGCAGTGCAGCCTGGAGGAGAACCTGAGGTTCTGCTGAGGTTCTGGAGGTCCAGCTTCCTGTAAAACATTCAGATCATCTACACCGTTGGTTCTGGTGTCACTCACCGTCCTTAAAACCAAACTCCATACATTCTCTGGGGTTAAAGGTCAGGCCAGACTGCTGTTGTTACCATGGTGATAGAAGCAGATATTGGTACCAGCAGATGACCCGAGTTTATCACCGACTGTTGGAACTTCATCCTGGTTCCGTCCACCGGTTCTGGTTCTCCTGAGTCCAGTTCTGGTTCTCGTTGTTAACGTCACACTCTGTGTGAAACTCTCAGACTCTTGAGAGGTTTTGTGCTCAACAATCTGGTTGCTGTTATCTCTGTTGCTTTTGCAAGTTTTCCTACCGCACTTCTTTCTTCCACCCAACTTTCCATGAGTATGCTTGGACACAGCAGTCTGAGAACAAGCAGCTGGTAATGGCCGTTTTTCCTCCTGGTGGAGAGCGTCAGTAACAGAAATAGTCTTTAATGTTTTGCTTATTTTTCCTAGTAAACACTTCATGCAGCTTGAATTATTGAAACATGCTATATAAATAAATTTGAAACTCGACATAAGTTTCCAATGTTTAATTTAAAATATGTTAAAAATGTTGGGGTTTTATTTTCACCAAGTCAAAATTACAAGAAATAAAGTTTTGAAATGTTTCCCTCCATAATAAATCTACATCATGAGTTTCATTTTCTACAAAGAGGAACAGAAACAGTTTTCACAATCTATGAATATTCTGAGCTGTACGTCTGTCTGTGCAGAGAAAAGGGAAGTTTAATCGGATTTCCTTTAGTTCTTGGGAAGCTGAACTTGGACTCGACTCTCTTCTGTGTAAACGACCAAACAAATGTCAAAATATGAAAAAACAATAAAACCTTAACAACAAAAACTCTACGCTACACTTTGACTTTAGCTCCAGTGTGGGTTATTATCTACGAACACGAATAACTGAGACACAGACACAGTGCTTTACAACAACCAGAACCACGCAGACAGAAACACCTGGGGCTGAACGCCGTCGGGTTCTGGGCTCCAAGGGAACCGAAGACGGGAAGGAAATCAGGTTTCAGGCAACATCTGGCACAAAAACAAACGATGAAAGTTCATCTGCTCCTACAGGCTTCTCCTCTCAGATCGGACCTCAGCCGAGCAGTTCTGGTCCATCATGGTCATCTCTGTCACCATACAGGAGTCCCAGCAGCCCTGGGGGCCCTGAGCCGGAGAGGGGCCCCAGCGGATCACTGGTTGACGTGGGGCCTCAGGGCTTGGTAAAGTCCCTCAAACGTGGGTCGGTCCGTGATGTTGCGGCTCCAGCAGCGCATCATCAGCTCAAAGAGAGACGGCGGGCAGAGAGGAGGGGCGTACAGGAAGATCTGGAGGTCAGGAGAACAGCACTCAGTCACCATGGCAACAAAACGTCAGGCTAGGTTTCTGATGAAATCAGTCCAACTTTGGTTCTGTTGGACCAAACAATTAATCAGTTTAGGATTAATTATCAATTAATGGTTTTTAGATACAAAATATTTCCAATCGATCAACTAAAAACGTCACTTAGACATTCCATCATCCTGCAGAGGGCGCCACCAGTCATCCTTGAAGGAGCCAGTTGATGGTTGTAAGAGAAATAATGATGGCGGGAGCATCCCAGAGCAGGAAAGAGACTCTGGAGTCGGATGCAAAATGTATTTTATGTGATTCTGTTTAGAAATATAAACTCAACAAACTCCTTGACAGTTCATATTTTTCTATTCCTACATTAATGTTTTATTATGTTTTGTAAATAAGATTAATAATGTACAAAAATCACAACCTTCTGTTTATTCAGTCAGTTTTTCATACAGCTGATAAAAAACAAACTTACAGTTAAAGTTTTTTCAATTTGACCTGTTATGAAACATGCTGCCCTCCATGTTATGAAAGATGGTCAGTCCTCTTACTACCAGAGAAAACTCAACATTTTAAGAAAACTGGTGCTTTTAAATTAATTGTTATTCAATCAATAAGATAAACTTTAGATTAACTCATTAACTGATAACTTTCATCCTAGTTGAATTTCTCTTTAGAGAAAGGAACCAGTAAAAAACATGAATCCCAATAAAACAAGCAGCAAAATAACAGCAGCTCCCCCTTGTGGTCAAACTTCTTCTTACACTCTGAACAGACCAGAACTCCCAGCCTGGTTCTGATGGACCCGTCTCACCTGTCGGCCCTGGTTCCGGAAGAACTCGCCCGAGTTCTCGATGACCTGTTCGTCGGACAGCAGGCTGTACGGCTGCTCCTTACACAGAGTGAAGATTTCCCACAGCGTCACGCCGAACGCCCACACGTCGCTCGCCGTGGTGAACTTCCCCTGCAGGAGGCAGCAGGATGTTTAATCCGCTCATTTAATCTGTCGGCCTGTTGGGTTCATCCCCTCACCAGCAGGATGCTCTCCCAGGCCATCCAGCGGATGGGCAGCACGGCCCGGCCCTGGATCCGGTAGTAGTCGCTGCTGTACAGGTTCCTGCTCATCCCGAAGTCGGCGATCTTGATGGTGAGGCGGCGGTCCAGCAGGCAGTTCCTGGTGGCCAGGTCACGATGCACGAAGTTCAGAGACGCCAGGTACTTCATCCCAGAGGAGATCTGGACGGCCATGTGGAGGAGGTCCGACAGGCTGCAGGGGAAGGGGCGGAGTCAGAGGATGGGATGGGGCGGAGTCAGGGGGCGGGGTCAGAGGAGAGGGGGCGGAGTCAGGAGGAGGAAGAGCCATGCTGCAGTGAGTAGTGATGCACTTCAATCAGACTTTAAAATGTAACAAAACATCATAAAACTGCATTATTATGATAAAATCCATGAACACATTTTGAATCGTTTTGCTTTGAACAACATGAACTCAGAACATGAACAAATGTTCTGGGTTTCAGTGATTTAGAAAACTAAATGACCAAAAGTTCAGGATTTATAATCAAAGTTTACATTGAAATGTGTTTTTGATCCAAGATCATTATTAGAACCATAATGATGATGATGATGATGATGATGATGATGATGATGATGATGAAGATGATGATGAAGATGATTAGGATGAAAACAGTTTGTGATCATTTATGCTCCAGATTATTTCATTATCATTTCTAAAACAGAATTATCTCCATATTTTGTAATAATCAGCACAAAATGTAACAATGTTCTTACATACTGATTAAAACAAAATGATTATTTATAAAACTAGAGTCTGTATTACAGCTGTAGAAATAAACTGAACTGAACTTTGTGATCAGAGATCATTATCATTTCTAAAACAGAATTATCTCCATATTTTGTAATAATCAGCACAAAATGTAACAATGTTCTTACATACTGATTAAACAAAATGATTATTTATAAAACAGAGTCTGATGGACAGCTGTAGAAATAAACTGAACTGAACTTTTCAAAATGTGTTCAAAGCTTTTATTCCGTTTTGTGTTTTATGACACGCTGCGGTTCTGATGAGGTTTCCTCCATTTTCAAGGAGACCTTATGACATCATCACATATGGCGGCGGTTTGACGCGGCACGGAGTTGCACCTGACGGAGGGGATGTTGTTGGATGCGGTCAGTGTGCTGATCTCACGCTGACAGAGGAACATGTTCAGGTCTCCGCAGAGGACCATGCACAGCGGTCAGACGACACACACACACACAGAGGGATGGACAGAGGAACGACATGATCTTGATTTCCTTCAGGAAGTCGTTCCTGGAGGACAGACAGAGGACAGAGGATGGACAGAGGATGGACAGAGGACGGACAGAGGATGGACAGAGGATGGACAGAGGACAGAGGATGGACAGAGGATGGACAGAGGACAGAGGATGGACAGAGGACGGACAGAGGATGGACAGAGGATGGACAGAGGACATCGGAGACGTCTTCAGTAAACTTCGGACCCTCAGACAAACTAAACTCTCCGTCTGGGTCCAGCTGATGGAGGCTGAACCCAGTAGGTTGCCGTGTCGACTGGAAACCAGTTAGAAAAATTCCAATCAATGAGATTATAAGTGAAAAGTTTCAGGAAAACTCATAAATTTTACACTGTGACGTATTTTATTACAAATTATTGGTGATATTGATGATTTATGGCTCTTAGTGGATCAGGATATTAAACACATCAATAAAAACAGAAATGTGGAGTTTCTGAAAACTACAATCATTTCTATGTTCCCAGTTCTGGTCTAATTTCTGCCTCCATGCAGTGCAGGGTCAGGCTTTGACCTCTGACCTCTGACCCTGTCCGTCTCTCTGCGTACCTGGCCTGACTCGTGGCGTCGGCCCTCAGCTGCTTCACCGCCACCAGAACCGAGCGTCCGTCTCTGTCGGGAAGAGGCGAGCCTTCCCCAAGGAATTCTGGGAGTCCCTCGGCTTCACACAGGTGGACCTGCAGACAGGAAGTGAGTTTCTGACCCTCTTCATTGGATCACTGCATGACGAACGGGTCGGACCAGAACCGCCCACAGAAACATCATGTTCATATCACCAGTCAGATATGACAGAAATATGAGCTGAGAAAACATGAAGATTGATTCATATAAAGTCCTTCATGGTTTCAAAATTCAGAAAAACCCAAAACAGAACAGAAAGAGCAGTTATCAGAGGAAAGTGTTTCATGGAATCATTTAAGCAGAACTTACTAGATAACTAAAATGGTTCACATGTTTTGAATAATTTTTAAATTAACTGTCTTTTCTGTTCTTATTATTGTGATTTGCTTTTATTTTTATTATAAATCTGAACTGTAAAACCCAAAACTTCTACCTGTAAATTAAGATGAAAACGAGCATCTCTGGCTAAATCTGGATTATTAACATGAAGATGATTAATAAGCCTTGAAACCGTTATGAAAAGAAATAAATGTATAAATCCAAGTCAGAGTTTTACCTCTCCAAACTGTCCCTCTCCCAGCTTCTCCCTGAAGATGAGCTGGTGGCGCGGGAACTCTGCGGCGGAGATGTCCTTCCTGGTGAGGGAGTCGACGGTCAGGGCGGGGACGGCGTACATGTTGCTACCGGTGACGCCCTGCAGCCGGACGATGTCCGTCTCCGCGTAGTGCGGCGCGTTGTTGTTGAAGGACTGGTGAGGCGTGCACTGGGTGACGTCCGGCTCGGCGTAGCCGCCGCCGCACGCTGTCAGAGACACAGCCTTCATCACCATCACCATCATCATCATCATCATCACCATCATCATCATCATCATCATCATCATCACCATCATCATCATCATCATCATCATCATCATCATCATCTCCATCATCATCTCCATCATCATCATCATCATCATCACCATCATCATCATCTCCATCATCATCATCATCATCTCCATCATCATCATCATCATCATCATCATCATCATCATCATCATCTCCATCATCATCATCACCATCATCATCACCATCATCATCATCATCTCCATCATCATCATCATCATCTCCATCATCATCATCATCATCATCATCACCATCATCACCATCATCATCATCATCACCATCATCATCATCATCATCATCATCTCCATCATCATCATCATCATCTCCATCATCATCATCATCATCATCTCCATCATCATCTCCATCATCATCACCATCATCACCATCATCATCTCCATCATCATCATCATCATCATCTCCATCATCATCATCATCTCCATCATTATCATCATCATCATCATCTCCATCATCTCCATCATCATCATCATCATCTCCATCATCATCATCATCATCATCATCATCATCTCCATCATCTCCATCACCATCATCATCATCATCTCCATCATCATCATCATCTCCATCATCTCCATCAACATCATCATCATCATCATCTCCATCATCATCATCATCATCTCCATCATCATCATCATCATCACCATCATCATCACCATCATCATCATCATCTACATCATCATCATCATCATCATCATCATCATCATCATCATCATCATCTCCATCATCATCATCATCATCATCATCTCCATCATCATCATCATCATCTCCATCATCATCATCATCATCATCATCATCATCATCATCACCATCATCATCATCATCATCATCATCATCATCATCATCATCATCACCTTCATCATCATCATCATCACCATCATCATCATCATCATCACCATCATCATCATCACCATCATCACCATCATCATCATCATCATCACCATCATCATCACCATCATCATCACCATCATCACCATCATCATCATCTCCATCATCATCATCATCATCATCATCATCATCATCATCATCATCATCATCATCATCATCATCATCATCATCATCATCATCACCATCATCACCATCATCATCATCATCACCATCATCATCATCACCATCATCATCATCATCATCACCATCATCACCATCATCATCATCATCATCACCATCATCATCATCACCTTCATCATCATCATCATCATCACCACCATCATCATCATCATCATCATCACCATCATCACCATCATCATCACCATCATCATCACCATCATCATCACCATCATCACCATCATCATCATCATCATCATCATCATCATCATCATCATCATCATCACCATCATCATCTCCATCATCATCATCATCATCATCATCATCATCATCATCATCATCATCTCCATCACCATCATCATCTCCATCATCATCATCATCATCACCATCATCATCATCACCATCATCATCATCATCATCATCATCATCATCATCATCATCATCATCATGGCAGTCGGACCAGCAGCAGCTCAGACTTCATGTTGCAGCTCGATGCAAAGATGGAGGAATTAAATACTAGAGGAAGTTTAAGATACAATCTGATCTTAACAAGAAGATTTTACTTTAGTATAAAAATATCCCGGAATCAGTAGAGTTGAGAAAAGATCAGGTAGAAGAAAAAACTGGAACATGAAACACAATGAAGTTTGCAGGAATGTAATGCAGTAAAGAAATAATGTGACCAAAGTGATCAGAAGGTGGAGGAGCCTCTAAAACTTCCTGATCATGTAGAGAAATAAGATCTAATAATTATGTGACACCAGATGATTAAGAGTGAAGGATGGTGAGCCAAGTTGATCATTTTGAATAAATTATATATTTTTTAACATGCATAATAAAAGACACTTACACCAAATAAAATAGCAACCTGAAATTTGTTTTAAAAAAAAGATAAAAGTAGTAATAATATGTTTTTTTATTGTTATGTAAAGACCAAAATAGTATCTAATGCTTCAATAATAAGATGGTAAAGGGGAGAGAGAAATAATTATTAATGTAAAAACCAGTTAACCACTTTTCAGTTAATGTGATAATAATACAGAGGTTGCAGTATTATAATATAGAAATCTAATTAAGGTGTTGAGTAATTATTAATTTATATTCTAATAATTTTGTTGTTGTAACAAGATGATAAATGGCCAATCTAATGTACAAAATATTAATACTTTTTACTACAGATGTTGTTTCTGTATTACTGGAGATGGTTCCACTGACTGATACCCAGAATGACAGAATATCCAGAAATACGTTAAACTCTGAATCCCCGCTCGCCCACCTGATATTCTTTAAAACGTCTCAAGTCGTCACACCTTTCATCTCTTACCACCAAGCCATCCTGACGTCTGGCGACAGGAAGTCAGCAGCAGCAGGTCATAGAGAGGGTTACCGAGGAAGAGCGCTGGAGGAAGAGGAGACACGGAAAGAGGCAGAGAGCTGCAGGAGGGGGAGAGGAGAATGAGCATGCAGGAAGATCCAGACAAGAAGAAAAGACAGAACCGACAGAGTCTGAGAAAAGTGAAGGAGGCGACCCAAATGTTTTCCTGCTGGGTGGGGGAGATGCTCTTAATGGCCACCAGGGGGCAAAGTGGAGCAGAGACCTAACATTTACAGGAAACCCTTCAGATCTGGCAGCTAAACGTCTAAAACACGCAAATAAAATAAAAAATGATCACAAAAATAAACCAGAGATGATAAATCAAAATATCTATGTAATGGAAAAGCCAGCAAAAGAATAATCTGTCCTCTCTGGAGTAGGAATATTAAAGGGACATTACCCAAAGTTTTACTGCTATGAACAGTAAATTCAAACCTTTATTTAAAAACAAACTATTTACATGAATCTAATTAGAATCTCATAATGTTTCCACAAACCAGGAAAACATCATGGACCAGAGAAATCCAGTTAGAAAGACAGGAAGGTTCTGGTTCTGCCAAATGGAGCGGATTCGTTTTGGGTCGGTACATGTTACTGTGAGGAGACAAAAGTGAGTGAAGATCTGGTTTACCTGAAGCCTCGGCGCTCTGCGACAGCTCCGGCAGCTTGTTCCTCAGGACGGCCGGGTTCTGGTACTGAGGGTCCAGCAGGAAGACCCGCTCATAGTGGGGGTCGGTGTTGGTGGGGCCTGGGGGCAAAAATACAACGTCAGCAAATAAAGGTTTATTATCGGCTCTTAACAAGTAGTTCATATCCATGCTCTTATTTTGAAGTGGGGGAACACGCAGCGGTTCTGTTTCCTCTCCTCAGGTTCTCGACCCGAGTTACAAATGACGTTTATTCCAAACCCAGAATGAGAACAGTTTAAAATCTGTTGCATTGTTAGAAACCAAACGGTTTAAAATCCACTGATGATGTTTCTGACTGGAGCTCTGCTGGGGTCAGCTGGTCAAAATCAGCAGCAGAGTTATAAAAACAATCGGACTGGAACCATCGGTTCTGTTCCCAAGAGTCACTTACTGAGGCGCAATTACAAATGTGAACTGTTGGGGGCGATATAATATGTTGTGACACGTTATCAACATATTTGCATTTGACTGTTAGCTTCTGCTAAATACCATGTTGTTGTAGCGCTTTACTGTTAGCAGAGCTAATGTTTCTGATTAGTGCTTTAAGGTTAGCGCAGCTAGCTGTTTAGTTAGCGCAGCTAGCTGTTTAGTTAGCATAGCTATCTGTTTAGTTAGCCAGCTAGCTGCCCATCATCTGTCTGTTCCAGTGTTTTATGAACTTTGGTGAAATCTACCAGACATAAATCAGAGCTACGGAAACATTAAACATTCCCTCATGTCCATTGGGTCACCAGTCGGCCTCGATGCTAAATCCAGATTCTAGAAGCTCAGTGGAAATTCAGAGCGATGTCACTGGTTCCACCTGAGACCCAGTTTAACTTCCATGTTTCTGTGCAGAAACAGGAAGCTGAGGAGCAAACAGAACTCAGAAAGAGCAGAACTTCATCTGGGAACAAACCGCGGCTTCACCCTGCAGCCAACACGACTTCCTGTAGTTAAACCTGGCATCAGAGTAAACAGATGCAGAAAGCCTGAGAGGCGGGTCGGGCTTCGGATCTGACAGTCGTGTTGCTCTTTGTGCTGGAAGAGTTGAGGCAGCAGCTGGAAAACCATTTGTCCTGACAGGCTGCGTGTTCTTGGCCCTCTGCTGACAAATGTTTCCTCCATCTGAGCTCTAGATGTTTCCTCTGATGACCTTTACGTGAATTATGGCTCATCGCATCGCTACAACAGTCAAAATGTGTTCAGAAAACTTCTGAAAACATGATGCAGCTGTCTGCTCTGTCTCTTCAGAACATAACGACTGATGTTTGTTGGGACAGTAAAGAATCTGAAGATCTGAACAGGTAAACGTTGAGGAGTCACGGAGACAGCGCTACCTGCAGGAGGATGCCGGGACCGCGGCGGCACCGGCGGCGTCTGCAGGATTATGGTGTCGCTGCAGGAGGACAGGCGGACCGTCACCTCCTCATCCAGGATCTGACGAGGAGCCTGGGCCAGAAAAACATAAACTTTGACTTTTCATTTCACAGGATCTGAATCTGACTAAGATCAGTTCAAGAAAAATCTGTTGTTCTTTTTTTTATCTTTGCACCTTCTCCAGCACCTTGCAGACACACTGGCACCAGAGGATGAGGAAGATGATGATGACAAGCAAGAGGATGATGGTCACCAGGCAGCCAATCAGAATGGCCGTGTTGTCTGGGTCTGAGCCGCTGCTGGCGGACGGAGCAGCTGCTGCGATCAGGAGGAAACATGAAGGTTTCTGCAGGAAACTGAACAATCTAAAGGACCATGACATGTTGTCTTACCTGTGTTATCGGTCTTTGGTGCGGTTGTCATGGTGACGTCCCTACGTCCCCCTGGAACAGATGTCCCCATCAGTGGCTGCTGTGTTGGCAGTATGATGTCTTCTAGGAAACAAAAACTTGGTCATTTTTTATGTTTTACAATCTGCACAAAGTTTGACTTTGTGGTAAAAATCAGAGGACTGAACACTCAGCCCTGAGGAACGCCGACAGCTTGAATCTTCACCTGATTGAAATGAGATCTCACTGAACATCATCCAGACGTCTGCGTAGTAGAAGCGGCAGCGGAGCGACCTGGCGGCCCGGCGGCTCAGCGGCACCGTGACGTACCGGGCGCTCGGGTTCCTGTCGTCCAGAATGGTGGAGAAGGAAACGGACTCTGGCTCCCAGCTGAGGAAAGGCTTAAACCAACAGGACACGGAGGAGAAGATCTTCACGCCGCGGCTGTACATGTTGTTACTGTGAACCTGCATCAGGGACAGGTGGAAGTGAAGAAAGACAGAGGAGACTTCAGAGGACAAATGTTGGGAAAAACAAGAATCTGTTCAAGACAAACTGTTCATGTTCAAAAATAGCTACATTTGTTACTAGCTGCTTTTTTGGAGAGTCTGACAAGATCGCACTAAACTCCCTTTGTTCAGACCCACACTTGGCTCCGCCCTCTGTGTCTCCTGGCTCCGCCCCTTTGTGTCTCCTGGCTCCGCCCTCTGTCTCCTGGCTCCACCCCTCTGTCTCCTGGCTCCGCCCCTCTGTGTCTTTTGGCCCTGCCCTTAGTGTATCTTGGCCCTGCCATCAATGTATATTGGCCCCGCCCCCAGGTGTATCTTGACTCCGCCCCTCTGTGTCTCCTGGCTCCGCCCTCAGTCTTTTGGCTCCGCCCCTCTGTGTCTCCTGGCTCCGCCCTCTGTCTTTTGGCCCCGCCCCCATGTGTCTCTTGACTCCACCCTCTGCAGTGAAATGTTTTTAAATTTCTCTGGAGGCGGGGCCGTGCGTTCACAGGAGGGTTTCTCTGCACTCTGAGGCCTTTAAAGGTTTGAATGTTCTGGGTTCTTCTGAACCTCCTGAGTCACTGATGAGCCGTTGGAGTGATTCTGGGTCGGCCCGTCCTGGGAAGGTTCTTCACTCCTCCATGTTTGGATGGTGTTTCTCCCTGGGGGGCTCTGGGTCCCAAAGCCCCAGAGTCTCTGTAACCTGTCCACACTGATCCATGTCAGGGACTTTCTGCAGCTCTGGCAGTAACCAGGCCAGAGTGTGGTTAGTTCAATGGAACCAGAAAAAGTGGTTAATCCCAGTTAATTCATGGTTTAAGAGGGAAAGAATAACTTTTCACCCAGGCCAGTGTGGTTCGGATCATTTCAGTTTTCTCTGGTTGGTTCAGTCTGATATTTGAACGTATCTATGATTCTCTTCATGTCTCTGTAACTGTGAACTTTCTGGATGTTGTAAAGAGCGTCTGCATGTCTGAGTGAAACGAGACGAGAGCGGAGCTGCAAACCTTCATGGAGGTGAAGTTCCTCAGCCTGTCGAACACAAACTCCATCTCCACGTATCCCTGAGTCCCCGGCGTGTCGTTCCTCCAGCCCAGGTAGTCGTATCCCTGCCACACGTTGTACTGGCGGATGGCCAGGAAGTCGTCGCGGCCCGTTACGCCGTCCGTCAGCTGACCCAGGCCTCCGAACAGCTTCCTGTTAGGAGAGACGCCGTCAGTCAGAGGGAACCGGGGAACCGGACCGGCTGGTGTTTACCGACCCTGACCTTTTCTCGTGGACGCCGTCGTACGTGGAGTCGTGAGACTGATTACTGCGGGGTTACAGGCGACATCATGAGCTGTCCCTCTGGAGCGCTGTAGGACAGCAGTCCGTCTGCAGACAGCAGGAGAAACCTGAAAGGTTCTGCTTCATGCTGGATCGTCATCAAAATCTGAAAGGGATCTTTGTCCAGCGCGCGTGCGTCCCAGGGACAGCCGTACAGCTCCACCCTCATGCACACGGTGGTGGACAGCCTGGTGACGGGGATGACGCGGACGTAGCGCGCGATGATGGGAGGCTTCAGGTCGTTGGAGAAAACGCCGTAGGTGTCTTTGTTCCCTTCCAGGACCTGAGTGGAAATAGGAAGGAAACAAAACTAAAATAAAATTTACTGACGGTAAAATGTGGCTCAGACTCGGTGAACCAGTCTGAACTGGTTCCCTCCATAACGTCCAGTGGAGGCCAGTCCCGTCTGGCCTCCACCACCGAGCTCCAGCTGTTCCGTCTTATTCGGGTCTCTCACCTCCTTTCCCAGCCGGTTCTTCCAGGCCTTCCACAGCTGTCCGTCTCGGCTGTAGTTCAGGCGGTACGCCGCGGCGAACTCCTTCCCCAGACCTCTGGCGTAGCGGCCCTGAGTCCCGACCAGCGTCAGGAAGGCGAGTCTGCGCAGGTCGATCTGCAGCAGAGCACATCAAACCTTTCAGTCCGGATCAGCAGCAACCAGATTCCTGCTCCACCTTCCCCTCCACGCCTCACCGTCTGAGCAGAACTGCTGCTCAGACTGAGTTTTAACCTTTGACCTTTTGGAAACCAACCTGCAGGTACTGAGAGTCTGAAGGCTCCAGCTGCCCCTCAGGACACCAGGCGCCGTCTCCGTCCTCAGAGTTCAACCTGCAAGTCAAACACGTTGGTCAAAGGTTTCATTTGAAACGCATGCAGAAAGAAGTCAGGCTGGGATTCGAACCCAGAACCTTCACTGCGCTGCCACTTTACATTCACAGCAGCAGCAGCAGCAGCAGCGTTGTAAAGGTCACTGACCTCTGCACCAGCGACCTTTACAACCCAAACACAACCCTCCAGGGTGAAACAGATTCTCCAAACCTTTTTATTTTTGTCTTCAGGTTTATGATATTTTCTTCAGTGCAGCTTTAAAAATGTTGTGACATAAAGTGACATTAAAATGATTTGATAAAACCAGTTTTCTGACCTGGCGTACTGCGGCCCCGTGGTCTCGTACCACCGGCTGGACGCCGTCAGGTCCTGATCGGGGATCCGTCCGTCCTCCATGCCCAACGCATAGCGACAATGTTCTGAACACACAATCACACACTTTACTCAGGAGTTTCCAGAACCGATGGGGTTTGGTTTGGGCCACGTTGGGCGGCCATCTTGTCTCAGCGTGTTCACCTGGATCGATCTGACCACTGGCTGCTGGAAGCTGAAGGAGCAGCAGCAGGAAGAGGTGCATGATGGTCCAACGGTCTCACCAGCAGGCGCGCTACATCTCTGAGAGGAAACAGGAACAATCATTCAGCTGTTATTGTTATTATTATTAATTATTATTATTAATTATTATTATTATTATTATTATTATTATTATTATTATTATTATTATTATTATTATTATTATTATTAATATCATTATTATTATTAATTATTATTATTAATTATTATTATTATTATTATTATTATTATTATTATTATTATCATTATTATTATTATTATTCAGTGACAGATTCATTCGTTATGATTTTCTGCAGATTTCCCTCCATGTGTTTTTAGAACCATTAACTTTATTTATGGAAACATTTTTACTTTCTTAGAGACGTTTTCCCTTAAAGCTCTAAACAGTTTTAATTTGTCTTTTAACCAGAACCAGAACCAGAACCAGAACCAGAACTGGAACCAGAACCAGAACTGGAACCAAGAGTTAATGAAGTCAAAGTGACACACAGAAGATCATAAAACATGAAATATTCACAGAAACAGAAACTCTTATTAAATTGTTTATGTGACCCTCCAGTTATGAGCAGGATGTGAGCCAGCATCCTGAGCTTGGTTTGTGTTTGTTGCCATGGTGACCAGTAATCCAGAAAGTTTCAGTTTGATGTTGGATTTTCCAACCTTAACTTTCAGAAACATGAAGAAGAGCAGAGAGAGTTTCAGGTTTCTATAACTTCAGTCTTCAGCCGTCAAACATTCCTTCTACCAAACGCAGCGACGGACAGATTTGACTGAATTACTGTCTGACCCGGTCCGGGACAGGCAGAAACGTTTCTGCTTGGTTCTGAGACTCGACCAAACTGCTGCAGGTCGACGTCTCTGAACGACTGCCAGCGTAATTAATGACGGTTTGATTTCATCATGTTGTTTCTCACTGAGGCTCCAAACAGAAACGTCTCAGTCCTGCACAGATTTCATGTCTGTTGGCAGCAACTCTCTGCTGCAAAGTCCCGGATTCAGAGGGACCGACAGCTGGACGGGGCGGGGAGAACGAGGACAGGACGGACCGGGGGGGGACGGACACAAAGACAGGAAGACAGAACGCTGAGCTGATAAGAGAGAAGAAGAAAAACAGGCAGAAAGAAACGAAGGAAAAGATCAGAGAACAGAGGAGGAAAGAAAAGAGCAGAAACTGAACTTTAAAAGGTCGTTAAAGTTCATCAGGTCATTTAAATGTTCCTGGACACACAGAAACAAACATTTATTACAAGAAGGCAACAGAGGATTCATGTTCACTTTGTTACCAATAAACATTTTAAAGACCAACATTCATCAATGTTTTATGAAATATTATTTCCTTTCCTGGAAACCAGTAAAGTTACAAAAAGATTAAAACTCTCAGAGATTTTTTCTGTTTGTAAAATCAGCACAAAATTACATTTATATCATATTTTTATCATGTTATTCATTAATTTGTAAATATCAGTTTCAAAATTATTATTTAATCAGCAAGTTTAAAAATTATTTACCTGATTCACTAAATATTTATCTCTACACTAAATGTTTAGTTAAGAGCTAAATGTTTATCTCCTTTACTAAAGATGTAGTTTAAAGTTCAATATTAAATTTGTAAACAAAATATTTATTTTCAACATTTCTAAATTAGTTTGAAACTGTATAATTTCTAAATGAAGGAATAAAACGGGAACATTTTGATCTTTTAGCTTCAGGCTGTAACTTTACAGTCAGACTGAGTTACAACCCGCGGCTGCACCTCCGTCTCCTCCAGCAACATGTTGGGGAAGGTCCACATTATTCTGCTGCTGATTCAACTAAACTCAACCAGCTGCTGAAACTATCTGGTGACCCGGAAGCTCCTGAAACAATCTCTTTTTTCAGTCAGAAACGTCTGTGTTGGTCTCAGGAAGCGACTTTATGGACTTGGTCCAGAGAGGAAAAGGCCGAGCCGGAGGAGAGCGAGGGAGAGGAAGCAGCTTTATGTAATATTCTGGCTGGAGCTCAGATTCCTGCACCGTTGCTCATCTCTGCAGCTCAAATCACATGACAGCAGAGGGAAAGACACGGGGGACAGAAAACAAAGCGGATCCAGATGAGGCGACGGCTAAACCCACCAAACATCTGCACTCAAAACATCGTCTCAAACATTTTTACAATAATTCAAAACATATTTTCCACAGCGGGAAATAAAACTCCTCTAGGAGCCGTAAAAGAAATAATGAGAACGTATCTCAGCTTGTTCCTGACCAGGCCTCAAACAGCGCCACGCCTGGCAGCTCGTGGTACTACAGCCCTACAGTTAAAACCGGTTCTGCTGTGTGTGCATCATGTTCTGAGATGGAACCCTAAAAACACAAAGACTGAACCGTTTTCTTCCCAAACCAACAACCAGGCAGCAGATTCTTTCATTCAGGCTCAAATTCTGCACCTTCTGATTAAAACTGTGGCAGTTTGGGATTTTTTTTAATTATGAAACATTTTGATTCCAAACCCAAACAGCAGATTTTAACTCAGTAACACATGAATCCTCCCATCAAAACAGGGAAAACAGAGAAGGAAGCAGCTTTACTGAAGGTCTGAGACACAAACCGACTCGTTTCATCTCTAACCCCTGAAGAAAATCAGACGGGAAAATAAAATACTTCAGTAAAACCAGACATGACACACCAGAAGGTTCTTGGTGAAGGCTCGCTGTAAATGTTCCTCACAGGCACCGGTAGCCTTTAATGTGCTTTAAACTGACAGGAAACCAGCAGAGAGGAAAACGCAGCAAACGGGCCGGGCTGTGAGCAGAACCCGGGACAAACCAGAACCACGTCGACCCAAAACAAGAGTCAGGCGTTAAACGGTTTGACTTCCTGCTGCGACGGGACGACAAGCTGTTTACAATCAAACTCATGTTTGAAGATTCTTCTCTAATGAAGAACCAAAACCTGATCAATAATAATAGATTGATGATCAAAGTCTGGAGTTTAAAACGTTTTTCAGCTGCTCCAGATGATTTATCCTCTAAAATAACTCTGGTTCTGGTTAATTAGCTCTGGCTCAGAGCAGCTCTGTTTGCTCTCCTCTCAACATTTTCCAGAGTTTTTCTCCTTTCCTTCACTCTTCTTATCTCCTTTGTCTGTTTCCCTCTTCCTCCTCCTCCCGGCCCTCCTCTTCCTCCTCCTCCTCCTTCGTCAGAACGAACTGAAGCCAAAAGCCTCAACATTCCAAACATTCAACGCAACCCAGATTTCTCTCTCTGCTCCTTTCCCCCGGCCGTCTCCGGCTCACACAAACACACAGGAATCCGTTCCTCCCGCTCTGCTCACCGGGTGAAGGAGGCAGAGTTCACTGGGAGCCACGCAGAGGAACCTGCATGAACTCCGTCTGACGGCCGGACAGAAGGCCAACACGGACGGCCCAACAGCACAACACGCCCAGAACCGTTTCCTCAGCCTGGAGCCTTCTGCTTTTGCAATAATCCTGACGCTACAGTCTAAGGTTAAAGGTCAAAGTGTTTTAGAGCCTTTATTCTTAATGTGTTCTCATAATTAAAAATCCAAAGTTGGTTTAATTTATCTGGTTAAGTTGCTGTTTTTCAAAGAATTAGTTGAAGTTATGTAGTTTTTATTTTGGGGCGTCGGAGGCCAGGCTGACTCCATCCAGGTTCATCTCTATGAAATCATAAATAAATGAATCAAAACTCGTCCTGCTTTTTACCGACTGCAGGAAATATTTAATCCTTTTTATACTTTTTCCTTTTCAAGCATCTTTAGGGTTTTAGCTCTTGATGAAAACGCAGCAGCTGAAACCACGCTGCATGGACGGACGCATCAGTACCAAACACCATGAGACAAAGAAAGACTGGAGGAAACCTAACAAACCGGCAAACAGCAAATGATTTAAAAGTGCCCTGAGAAGAACTCAGTCAAAAACATTACAGAACAACTCAAATTCAGATGGGCAGTAAAACTTCTGCTCCAGTTCTGACCAGCATTCTCACTGTGATGTGCACTCTGTTGCCCCTAGCAACTGTGTTTGCTAAAATATTAGCAAGTTATGGTGAAGGGAAGCAGCTGAAAGTCTCACTTTTCAGTCTGATTTTGACTTGTGCGGGTTTAGCTAGCTGTAGCATGTAGCAATCAAAATGCTATTCCACCAGAAAGTCTCATCATGTGGTGGATAAGAGAAGTTAAATCTGAGACAACATGTTCAGTCCGACCGTCTCTCCTTCACTTGCCTCAGACACTGAGAAGAAAAAGGTTTTAGCTGCAGGTGAACAGGAGGAACGTTTGGAGAGTTTTAATGAGATAAAACCTGAACTGAGTCATTAAATCTCCTTTGTGTCTTTTGATATAACATGAAGTATGAAACCATAGAAATCTGAGCGATGCGTCGGATTAGCATCAGGTGAAAGGTCAACATGACTCTGTTGCTTCACTTCCTGTCCCGCCATGAACATGTTCATCTGGTTAGAGCCGTAAATAAATAACAGATTTTTGACACTACATCGTTTAGTAAATTCAAACATTTCCCTCCTCTAGGAATGTCTTTCCATTTACAGACTGGAAGTGATGCTGTGAAAACCAGAACTGGTCCAGATTACTGGACTTCTGGGGAAGTTTTTAAGACGCATCAAACATGTTTTTATTTCTAATTCAGCTGCAGTGAAGCAGTTAGAGGAGATGATGAGCAGCTGGAGATCAACCTGAGGTTCACCAGGCAGCAGGAATAAACTCATCGTTAAAGGAGACTTCAAGTCAACGTGTCTCAGACTGAGTGCTGTCCTGCTGATGCTTTGTGTTTGTGGGTCGGTGCTGCTGCTCTGATTATGCAACAGCAAACATTTTGTTCCAGATGTGCTGAATGTGGGACGCTGTCAGACGAGAAGCAGCTCCAGCTGTTCCCAGCAGAACAGGAAGAAACCTTCCTCTAAAAACACAAACAGGTTCTCTTATCAAACTCTGGACCAAACGCAGGAAAGTTCAGATGTTCTCTCTGTGAAAACATTCTGCTGCAGTTTGTTGTCTCCCTAAAAATGATTCTCATCGTCATGGATACTGAGGAGGCAGACATGTTGGAGGAAGATTCAAACCAAAAACACATCAGAGGTTCTGCTCTTCATTTGGGTCAGGATCAAAATATACCAAAGATTATTTACCTGTATTTGTAACTTTCTATCTCTGCTGAATAAAACTATTGATGCTTCCTTTAGTTTTACTGTATTAAACTCAGATATCTGATTAACTTGAGCTCTTAGATGGGAAATGATTTAATTGTAATTTAGAGAAATGTTTGAGTTAAATGACCAAAGTAAAACAGTTTTCAGGTATTCTTGTGTTTTCAAAGGGAACAACGATGCAGAGCAACATGGAAAACAAAAACAAACAGAATAAAAAGTTTAAAGCATTAAGTATCATTTCACCCTAAAATCTCTTAAAGACACAACAGACGTCAGGTTATTTTCTACTGAACCATTTTCAGCATCATGTCCTGCACCAGCGCAGCACAAGGAGAAAAACGACGCAGAAGCAGAGCTGAGTGGATCGAGAAAAAGTTCTGGTCCAGGAGGAAAACAGACAAAAACAAAACATCTGGTTCTGTTAGTCTGAAGCTCTGAGAGCGACGGGGAGCCGTTGATCCGCTGGAGCCGTTGATCCGCTGGAGCCGTCGATCCGCTGGAGCCGTTTACCGACAGCGGAGAGGAGAAAGACGCTGCGGCGGCTGATAAAGAAACAAACCTGGTAGAACTTTCTACAACAAACAGACTGCAGACATAATGAGTAACAATATCAGAACATCATGAACACCCTTAATGATTGTTTTAGGAAGAAAGAACTACAATACTGACTTATTGTAAAATACTATTTCCTTATTGTTCTAGGGATTATTACTGATCAATAAATGCTGATATTAAAGTGAACCTGCTGCGGTGACTCTGGTTTCGCTGTGACTGATTTTATGTCCATCATCAGACGGACCTTCAGACTCTGTGGACAAACTGCAGATCCGGTTCTGGCTTCATCTTCCTCTGATTGTCACGTTACGGCCACGTTCTCCTCCTTCATGATTTCACACTAACTGGATGAAAATAGATACATTCACATTCGTCCAGAGGATTTGGTCTGATCCCTGCAGAGCGCCACCTGTGTTACATTCAGGTACAACCTGAAGAAAAGCCACAGAATCAGAGGTTCTGGTGTCACGTTGAGTTTCAAACCTTCAGTTCATGAACTGAAACTGAGCAGGAAGTCAGAGCCGCCTGCAGCCTGCAGCCTGAGTTCATCTTCAGTTCCTGCTCCAGTTTGGGTCGGGGCAGCGACCCGAGGCGGCCGACCCGGCAGCAGAGAGCTGAAGCCTTAGAGGAGGCCGTCCGACTCGGAGCCGCTCACCACGTACAAGCAGAGCTGCAGGAATGTGCAGAATGTGCAGCGCCTGATTTAACACGCAGGGATTTGAACCGACACCCACTTGGGAACCTGAGCGTGGAGACCCAAAGAACCCCAACAGAACCAGAGACTGATTCTGTTGGAACCAGAGACTGAGTCCAGCTGAGGTGAACATGAAGCTGCTCAGGGGGAGGAAAGTTAAACGATAAAACAGGCTGGATGTGTCAAATGTTTCTGATAATTATTGATGATTGATTATAGTTCATGTTGTTCATAACAACGCTGAGGACAAACAACCAGAACCAGAACAACCAGAACCAGAACAACCAGAACTCACCGAGTCCTGATGGCAATCAGAGACAAATGGAGAGAACACACACATACACACACACCCACACACACACACACACACACACACACACACACACAGGGAGAAGATGTAAACTTCAGGGTCTCCTTGTTGCTAGGTAACAGGCCTGAAAATGTCCCATAATATAAAACACAAAAATCTGAAATCCTGAACTGACAACCAGAATGAACCGAAACTTTACTGCCATTAACGGGCCCTTCAAAATAAGAGCATGAATGTCTTAATTCTTAACCATCAAAACTTTAATCTGCTGAAAGTTCATAAAACATCCAAGATAATCGGCGACTCAAAGTTAGATAAAGAATTAAACAAAAAATCGCTTCTAGCAAAGAGGTTCTGCTTTAGGGGAACCAGCACATGTTGGGAAACAAGCGGGTCAGAACCATCAGAACCATCAGAACCATCAGAACCAGGTTCTGTTTCAGTGGAAGCAGTGAAGAAGAAACTCCCAGATGTTTGACCTGCTGCTGCAGAAACATCAGATTGTCAGAGAGGCTTCAGCCTTCAGCCTTACTGCAGGGGGTCAGAGACCTGCTGGAGGTCAGAGGTCACTCATCTCACAGCGTTCACTTTGTGACTCTATGCAGCGTTACTGATGGAGGAAGAACTCTCACAGAACCGGTCCAGACAGACCAGAGTGTTTGGTTCCTTCTCACCATGTTATCCAGAACCGGTCAGAACCACACTGGACTCAGCATGATGCTGCCACTTCCTGTCCACCAGCCACTTGCCTCACACCATGACCTCACATCCTGCTGTCAGATGACACAGCATGCTAAGCTAGCACCCAGAAGCTAGCGGCTGTTCCAGCTCCACTGGTTTACTCTGAATCACCAGAATCCGACCAAACAGAGGCGCTCCGGCCTGAGAGCGGATCAGAACCGCCGTCCAGCTCCGAGAACTCACTGCTGGGATTCAGACAAACAGCTGATGCTGGATGAGGTTTGTTATGACGATGAGGAGGAAGGAGTCCAGATGAGCCTCCGTCTCCATCAGAACCAGAACACAAACAGGAAGCTGTCAGTGGAGCCGCTCTAAGGCTGCAGACACGTTTTCCTCACAGCGCGATGATGAAACACGTTTCATGTCTCCAGACGATGAGCTGCTGAGTCAGCAGAACGCGCCGAGAACAGAAACATCTGCAGCCGCTGACAACAAACAGCAGAAGAAAACAAAATGTTGGGATGGAGAGAAAAATATCCTCCAGATGACATAAATAATATCACTAAAGATCTTTTCTCCAGTTATTATTTATTTTATTTTGGGTTTATCCTTTACTGCATTTATTTGTATCATTTTAGTACTAATGATGTTATTTTGATTACTTCAAATATTCATAAAACATTAATTAATTAATTAGTTAATTAAGTGAAAGTGAATTCTGTGTTTTAACTATGAAGGCCATTCTGGTCAACTGGATCACTTCCTGTTCCCCTCCATCACTTCCTGTTCCCCTCCATCACTTCTTGTTCCTCTCCGTCACTTCCTGTTCCCCTCCATCACTTCTTGTTCCTCTCCGTCACTTCCTGTTCCCCTCCATCACTTCCTGTTCCCCTCCATCACTTCACAATGCTGAGGAAGACGGGTCTCCACATCTCCATAGCAACCACTGGACTCCATCAGCAGGCCAACTGGTTGTTTAGGGTGATGCCAGTGGAAACCAGTCTCCTGTTGGTTTTCTACTGGGAACTCTGGTCAGAGAATAAAACCAGCATGAAGAATCAACATGAGGAGTTCACCTCGGTAGAGGGTGTGTGGTGCTGCGGGTCTGAAGCCTGTCAGATGACATCATGACCTGTCAGAGGATCAGGTGACCTCTGACCCGGAGTCTGGACTGGCTGCAGGGCGGACCGGTCCGATACGGGAATGTTGTGCTGCCAAAACTTTTACTGATGAGATTATTTTCTCTGAGAAACTCAAATTAATATTTGGACAATAAGAAATAATCAGATTTTTCTGAACCAATCCATCGTCATGATCCAGAACCAGCACCGGGACCAGGAAACAGAACCAGCAGGACAGCAGAACCCGTCACACAGAACCCGGTTCCTGCAGAACATCCAGCAGGAACGGGAGGATCTGCACTGCTGTTGTCATGACAACGTCCCAGCATGCAGTCTGGTTCCTTAGTGGACTGAACGTCCAGATGGTCCAGGTGCAGCGGATCAGAACCATCAGAACCGACCTGAAACATCTGACCCAGAACAGAATGAATGGACTGGATTAATAATCCAGATTAATCCAGATGTTTTGTTCTGGATCAGCTGCAGGTCCAACAGAACCATCCAGCTGCTGCTCGTTTCTAACTTCCATTAAAACCTCTGAAAGCTTCGGGTTTCGGTCCCGCAGACCCGGTCCAGTCTCTGTTCTGATGCTGGGAAGGATTAGTCCCAGTTCATGGAGCGGATCTGGATAATTCCTGGAAAACTAGCGGGTCCGGTTCAGAACAAAGCCCAGAGTTCCGATGGGCTCCTGAAGGCCTCATCGAATCTCAGAAACCTCTGGGTCCGGTCCGGTTCGGGAGGTTCGGAACTTTTTACCTGTTTTCCGCTGTTTCTCTCCGGGTCCAATGCAGCAGCTTCACAGCTTCTCCCCGGCTCGGTTCGGTTCGGGTTCCCTCACTGGGTCATGGTGGAGGAGTCGATCCGTCTCTTCAACTCCCGGCGACTTTCCGAAAAACTCCTGATTTGATCAGATTCGGCTTGTTTCGGAACAATCCGTTTGGATCCAGAAAAATCCGATCAACTCCGAAGACAAAAAAAGTTTCTGTGTTTTTACATCACATCCCGTTTCCGAACCGGAGGAGGAGGAGGAGGAGGAGGAGGAGGAGGAGGAAGGCAACATGAGCCTCTGACTCGCTGACATCTGAGAAGTTTTGCAGAGGAGCCTAAGAAGGGAACTACGGAGGGAGAGAGGGACATTTCCACCTCTTCCCGGTACTGGTTCTGGTACTGGTTCTGGGATTCAACCACACGGTGAAATTTTTTTGGCTCCCCTTATAAATTTCTTCTCTCTGTTTTTTTCCCTTTTCTTTTCCTTTCTTTCCTGTAAACAAAAATCAAATACAATTTTCAGATGATTTCTTGTTTTACTGGGAAATGAATCCGTCTAAGTCAGACGTGAAGGTGGCGACCCCTCGTGGTGTCTCAGAGGTACTGCAGGGAGTCGTGAGATTTCAGATTTTAAAATTCAATGTTAAATTCACATTAATATAAAACCACTGCGTAATAAATTGATAAAACTGGACATGAAAGAATGTATTTCATGAATAATAAACAGATTCAGTGAGCAAAAATCTGTTCATTACATTAAAAGCTGTGTAATGGAAACGTGCAAACTGTTTTAATGGTTAAAGTTTTTCAGATACATAAATTCAAATATTATAAATATTTGAATCAGTAAACGGATTCAAATATTTATAATATTTTAAAACATCAAAAGTCTAATGTAAATATTTAAGATGTTTTTTTTTTTTTTTTTTCAGAAACAGATACCGACCTGATCAATGAAGCAGCATTTCACTGAAGCAATTAGTAAATGTGTAACGGTGCTGCAGAGAGCCGCACGGGGATAACGCGGTGAATTACAATCTGCTTCAACACACAACAGGTCGCTTCAGGTTGTTGCAATCATCCATTTATTACACTTTGACAGCCATACTTCAGACTTTACAAGTACTGACACATACTGACCAGGACAATGGCGCCAACAATAATCGACATTACAGAAATGACGACCACCACCGGCTTCCTCATACATACTAAACCCGCGCGCCAGTTTGGCTCCCATTCATTCCTAAGTGACAGTCAGAACCTGTCTAGAACCTCCTATGAGCTGCAGGTCTGAGGCTGTTTGTTAGCATGTTTCCTATCATTCTTATAGCTTGATAGGAAGCTAATACTCATTAACAAAACCACTGGCAAACAGAAATAAATATTTTCTGTAAAAAAAATTTAAAGTGTAGAAATCTTATATGTCGTAAATTACATATAAACCCACAGGTCAGAGAAATATGCAGACAGAGAAACACCGTCTGCATAGGATGTATGATTGTAAGGTCACAACATAAAAAATTAAAAATTAAGGGTTTTTTATTGATGCGGTTAAAGGTGAAGGTCAGTTTCACCTTCCAGTTTTATGTCTGTTTTATTTTCATCCTTTCCTCTTCAGTCTTACTGTTTAATTTTACCAACACGTTTGGTTTTCAGGTTTCCTTCTCTCATTCCTCCACCAGGGGGCAGAGTTGCATTATTTTTAAGCGCTTCATTCTTCATCTCCCGGCCTGGTTCCCGGCCTGGTTCCCGGCCTGGTTCCCATCTCTTCACGCATCACTTCCTCCCTGCAGGGCCATCAGCGGTGAGCGGGTTGTCCTCAGACTGATGACGCAGGACGTCCCGCTGCTGTGGACACTAAAACAAAGACTGAAGCCAGAGGGAATGCACCACACACACACACACACACACACACACACACACACACACACACACACACACACACACACACTGACGGGTCGCCTCCAGCTTCAACTCTGCTGTAAACCTTCTGGACCTGAAGGAGACCAGAGACTTTGTGGTTCGTCTCTGAAGGTGAGGGCAGCGCCTGCAGGATGCGTCCATGTTCCCACAACCACAATGTCTTTGGTTCCACCCTACGCTTTAGCTGACCTTAATATTTCCTGTTTTATTTTGGTCATTATTGTTTCACTTAGTGTTAATATGTGTGTGATCGGCGTGTGTATTGGACATTTATAGAAACATGGAAGAAATTGTATCGGTTCATGCAACATTTAACAGCCAAATACGATTCCATATTTTAGGGGACGGATGGCAACCCCATGCCCTCATGCTAACATTAGCCTTGTATCTAAAATACAAGGCAATTTACAAATTTCATATGTATTAGCTATGTTTATGATACTGAATGGATTAAGTCACTGTAAATTAACATGCTGGTGCCACACGTTACCAACAGCATGTAAGCTAACCTTAGCATTTTGGCTAATTTTAATTTAGTAATATAATCAGTAATATTAACGTACTGATTGATGTCAGTAGCAGAGGCTGATGTGATGTCACCAGCATGTTTACTTACCTTGACTTAATCCATTCAGAATGGTAAATATTGCTAATAAATATGAAATTATGTAAAATTCTTATTTTAGGTACAAGGCTAATGTTAGCAGGATAGATTGAGTCGATGTAAATTAACACGCTGGTGACATCACTTATGCTAAATTTAGCATTTTGAATAATTTTAATTTATACACCAATGTTAGCATAATGGATAGAGTAATTTTGTGTTAACGTTGTAGCGCTAACCCTTGTCCATATGATAGTATCATCATGCTAGTTATAGCCCTCATGCTAACATTAGCCTTGTATCTAAAATAAGCATTTTTGCTCATTTTTTATTTATTAGCTATGTTTATCATACTTAATAGATTGTCTTGTTAAAAATGAAGATTATAAAAACAAGTTTAAACTGACCAAACTACTAAACAATTTTAAAATGACCTAAATAACTAGTTTACAAACAAACAAACAATTTTAAAATGACCTAACTAACTTCTAGAAAACAATTTTAAAATGACCTAACTAACTTCTAGGAAACAATTATAAAAAGCCCTAACAACTTGAAAATAAGTCTGAAGTGATTTAGCTCAAGGAGTGAACGGCTCCACCACTGTGACTTCGTCAAAGCTGGGCTCTGCTGCTAACTCCTCTTCCTGCAGGGTCTCTGGATGAACCCAGGCCTCCCTGGGTGGGATTTTTAACCTGGGCTCTAGTTCTAATGTTTCAAAGTTTTCTAGGTAGATGATCTCTGAAACATCATCTGGTGGAATGATGGGCAGGTGTTTGGTGGACAACATCCCTGCAGGAATCAAGGCTGCCAGGGCCCTGGTTTTGTTGGCCAAGGTGCAAAAGGTTTTCTTTTCTTGTTCTAGATTCATTGGAGCGACCTTCGATGAAAGTTTCCTTGTGAATTTAGTGAAAAGGCTCTTGACGCTCCCTTTCAGACGTTTGAGCAACGATTTTGGCTCAACAACAGATTCCTCACTTGATGCCTTCAATCTGATGAAAAGGTCTTTTAGTATTATTTTGGTTTCATTAACCATATCACTGATTAATTCAACGTGATTGCTTGACTTGTGGTCAGAATTGACTCTTTCCAAGACATATTTGACAATTAGCATGTTTAAATTGTCGGTGTGTTTGGTTCTGATATCTCCATTGACCTTTACAACCTTAGCGAAGGCTTCAGGGACCTTGTTACCATTACCAACCATTCCTTCTACGGCTTCGGTGGTGCAGTTGTCCTTTGGAAGACTAGCCAGAGCATTAGCTACAAAGAGCTCCAAGATGTCTTCCAATATCCTGAACAGGACGCCGGTGATGGTGCGAGCGGGATTTCCTGTTGCCAGACACTCAATCCAGGTCAAGCGGATGAAAAGTGGATGGATTATACTCCGCAGGGTGTTGACCTTGACGGTCTGGGTTGAAGAACTCATTCCACTTGGCATGATCGCTGTAGACTTCACTTCTAAACAAGCTTCAAGTTTTCTGCTAAAATAGCAAGAACAACAAGTACTGATCTGATCTCTGCGACAGACGAGTGCAAAGTGAGGGTTAGAGAAATAGAAGCAATTCAAGACCCTGACGTATATGACGTCCGTTCACACGTCATAAGCATCAAACCGTAGAATTCTATGTTCTCAGTAATACGTCACGTTTTCTACAATGATGTTAAAAACTGACAGAAGTCAGGGTCTGCATCCGGGTCCTTCGAAGACCGCAAGTTATGAATTCGGACAGGGTTAGCCTTTAGCTAGCTGCCTCAGCGTAACTTATGTTGCCTAGCAACCGTGACTCAGGCTGTTAATGCAGCGGGAGAGGACGTCTCCGAAAATGTCGGAGCAATTGCAATTAGGTGATGCATTGATGAACCGAGTGATGAACTGAAAGTGTAACATAACGCAGATGAGATGTTTTTAAAACAAACTCAGTTATGATGAAGCAGCCAATGAAAACGTTTCAATCAGATCTCTGATTGGTGTGGCTGGTCCCGCTTGCAGCTGGTCCCAGTTGAGCACTGGGACCAGCAGCAGGAACTGGTTTGTAGGGAAGGGTTCAGGTATGGTTATTTAATTATTTTTAAATAAAATCTGCTTATTGTCTTATTTATTCTCTTGAGAGAATAAATTTGCTGCAGACAAGGAGTAAAAAAAAAAATAGAATAAATGATTTTTTTTTTTCATTACTTTAACTGTCTTAATCCACTAACACTTCAGATTGGGAATTTTAAAAATACACAAAAAGTTAAAGAATAAAAGTGCAATAAAGCACATTTATTTATTATATTGTGAACTCTGGCTTCAGTCTGCTGGTCAAACTGGGAGAAGTCCAGTGAGTTCTAAGACGTGCTGGTATTCAGGCTAAAGCCCAGAATAAAAGAGAAATGATCCTACAGTATAATAGAAAATATTTTCCTTCACATTCAAAGATCTTATCTTCATCGTGTGGCTCCGACTCGCAGCATCTTTATAGTTAAACACCAACATGAAGCAGAAGAACCGCTGCAGCTCTGATCCTCTGACCTCAACTCACCAAATCCTCTGGTTTTCCTCATCAGAACAGACAGAATTAAAACTTTAGCTACGTAAAGAAAATGATCAGTAGATACTTCGGGCCAATTTAGCTACATAGGAAATATTTCTTGGTTTTTTTAGAAACGAGTTTCTGGCTGCAAAGTCAATTAATTCTGCTCGTAAAAATCACGTTATTTTATTTTTACCTGTGAAAGGTAAATAAATCCAGACTGATTCTGGTCGGTGCATGGAGGTGACCATGAGGACGACCGGACCGTCAGTAATCAGAGGTTCTTTTGTTTTAAGTTCATAGAAAACCGTGACCCGGTTCCAAACTGTGGAACCGGGAGAAGGGGCGGAGCTTGGAGGTTCGATCAGGTGACCCGCCAACTGGAGCACATCAAACGGTTGAACTGGGAGCTGGACCAGTTCAGCTGAGGACACCTGCTGGTTCTGGACCAGAAATGAAAATCATCAGACCATCAGAGACTGAATCAGATCACAGACTGCATCAGTGAGGTGAGAGGATGCAGGTAAAGTCACAAGACCTTTGACCTCCAGAGGGAAGTAATGCCAAACAGGATCAGGGGTTGGAAACAGGAAACAAACAAAAACCTTTTAATGTGATCCAGACAACAAACTGAAAATGTTTCAAACAGATTAATAAAACATCACTTTAATCCCAAATCTTTATATTTATAAAATATATAAACATTTATCAGGTTCACATCAACGTCATATTAGATCAGTGGCATCGACCTTCAACGATGGAAACTCTACAGCAGGGGTGTCAAAGTCAAATGGACGGAGGGCCAAATAAAAAATTTAGCTACAAGCTGAGGGCCGGACTGATCAAATGTTCATTTAAATTTTTTTAAATGACGCATATAGTCTAGTGAACCTAATTGAACCTACTGAAAACCTAACAAATATATTCCAATATGATCAGATAAATAAAGCAATATTTTCTTATGGCTCTGTCAGTAATCTTTAATTTTCAACAGACACAACTGAAATATTTTTAAAATATAATTGGATTGAAATACAATAAAATAAAGTGCAAAAATCTATTAATCAAAAACAACACTTTCATCAAGGAGAAGTAACATGCAGTGAAAACAAATATTAAACTTTAACTTTTAAACTTAAACTGAGTAAAAACTCTAAATATAAACTCTAAACCTTGTTTGAAACCCCCGGTTCTCAGTGTCCACCTTCCTTTTTGCCATTTTTGATGGGTATCTGAAAGTTAATTTTACAGTTATGCTGATGACTGCTGTGCTAATAACCCTTCTAGACCGGACGTGTCGCCGGCGACACATCTAAATTTGCAGTACCTAATTCCGCCACACGTAGCGCTAAGTGGAAAAATTCCAACGGTTTCTGAAAGGGGAGACGTTGCACTTTCCAGCAAGTATCGGGTTAATACGGTAACTTCGCAGCTGCAGCTGCAGAGAGTGTAATTAATCCGGGGAGCACTCGTTTAATAGACGGTATATTTCGGCAATAACTTGGTGGATATTGAAAGTTCCGGTTGTTATGGATACATGGGTAAGTACATCATCTCACAGAACATTTAAAGAACTACTTACAGTTCAAATAAGGAAGATATTTTTTCAGACGGGTGCGGCTTGCTGCGGTCTGCGGGCCGGTTCTAATAATAAATCAAGATCATCCCAGGGGCCGTAAAAAATCTTCTCGCGGGCCGGATGTGGCCCGCGGGCCTTGACTCTGACATATGTGCTCTACAGGCTCACCGGCAGCAGCAAGCTTTCTGCTGCTGCTGCAGCGTCTTTCTGCTGCTGCAGTGTCTGTTTGTTGTCCCAGCAGAGCAGGGGTGTCAAAGTCAAATGGACGGAGGGCCAAATAAAAAATTTAGCTACAAGCCGAGGGCCGGACTGATCGAATGTTCATTGAGATTTTTTTGAATGACGCATTTGGTCTAGTGCAGCGGACGTTGCGCGCGTTGTGAGGATCGAATGGGGGCATCTCGCATTTTTTTCAGACGGGGTGCCGGCTTGCTGCGGGCCGGTTCTAATATCATCCCAGGGGCCGTAGAAAATCTTCTCGCGGGCCACATGGGCCTTGACTCTGACATATGTGCAGCAGAGGAACAAAGTTGCTCCTCTGCAGCGTTTGGACGTGTTGAAGTTTCAGAAGCTTCCAGCTCTGTGCAGGGAAACGTTGGGATGACGGAGGAAACTCCGACTGCAGCAGGATGAAGAATGAGGAGCTGGAAACGCTGCCGTTATCCAACAGATGGCGCCGGTCCAAATGGCTGACACACTTCATGTCCTCGTTTCTGTCTGATTCACAAAGACGGGATTTACTCTGGAAACAACAGATGATGTTTTAGAGAGGAAACGGTCAGAAGCTCCAGTTTACTGCTGGAAATGAGACGGAGCTGCTGGGCTGAACTGGACCATTCAGAACCAGCTGGCCTCCCACTCAGGCCCATTCAGCTGCATGACTTCAGTTCTTCCATTACGTCTGAACACAAACAGCTCTGCTCTCCCTCACTGTCCCCGTTCGGCCCCCGGGGCCCCCGGGATCCGGGTCAGTCTGCACGCTCAGAAAAAAGTCAGAATCATTAGAAAAGTCATTTAACTGCAGAGACTCTGTAACGTTATGAACTTTAACTAACTGTAAATGTTAAAAGTTAGTAACTGGATCAATATTAGAGACGATGATAAAAAATCTGAACAGTTTGAAACAGAAAAGCACAAAGCAGAACATCTAGAAACATAGATCTATGACCGACACAAACTGAGGAAACAATAACCAGATGAAAAAGACCTGGAGGTCGGGGTTCCTTTATGAAAACTGGACCGGGATGTGAGAACCCGACCAGAACCTGGACGGTCCCACCGACCCTCCTGGGTTTACAGTGAAGAATGAAGGCAGCAGCAGCTGCAGTGACGTCACCGACCAGAGCCAGCGACTTCATGGACCTTCTACGGTTCTGTTCGGAGCGTAAACAGAACCGAGCTGCTTTACTGTTCTGTTGGCAGCGGGTCGGATTCCTGGAGCGAGGAAGAGGAGGCGAACCTTCATCAACCCAGTCCTAACGGAGGTCCTGCTGAGGGATCGACTGAAGAAGTGCATGATGGGAACGCTGTGGGACGGAGCTGCAGACGTTCAGCGCTGAAAGTCTGAGGAAAACTGGATCAGAACCAGAATCAGGATCTAAAGTGATCCAGACCAGAGCTGTTGGGTTTATTGTTACATCAGTAAAAACTTTCCCTGAGTTCATGAGTTCTGAAAGGAGGCAGAAAGGAATCTAAACGATTATCAAAACACCTCAAGGATTTTTATGATGAAATTTCTGTAATCATTTTATCCTCCAGCTGAGCTGCAAAAAGCCCAAATTTCTTCACCTCCAGAGTGAAATTAACTCCTTCAGTCGTCTTCATCCAGCCTGGGGAGGTGGAGGAGGACGTCTCAGTGACCGATGATGCATTCGGATGCCGCAGGAAAAGGAGGCAATCTGGACGAAGTGCACCTGGAATCCGTCCAGCTGGCCGGCGGCTCAGACAGACAGACGGAAGAATGAAGAAAGAACAGAAAGGAGGAAAATCAGGAGTTAGTTTTCTGCTGAGTGGCAGCTGGAAATAAAACATGAGGTTTTATCTGTAGAAAGCTGTGAGGATGTGTGTCGATCCAGACTGCCAATAGAGAGAGGAATTTAAAAAATTTAATTAAAAATTACAACAAGGTCACAATCAAAATTATAAGGAAAACCAAAACAAACAGCAGGGATCATTACTAAATATCAGACGGTTCAGGGAACATTTCAGATGTTTGCACGTACATTTTTAACATCTGGGATTTTCATGCTTTAAATTTAAATGATAATTTCATTGATTCCAAGGCATTAAAAATGAAATGAATTCTGTTTTTTTACATACAAAAGTCCAGAACCTTTTTACTGTCATGTTTCTGCTACGACACTCAAGCTACATGCGCTAACATCAGTGCTAACATCAGTGCTAACATCAATGCTAACATCAGCACCAACATCAGCACCAACATCAGCGCTAACATCAGTGCTAACATCAGCGCTAACATCAACGCTAACATCAGTGCTAACATCAGCGCTAACATCAGTGCTAACATCAGCGCTAACATCAGTGCTAACATCAGCGCTAACATCAGTGCTAACATCAGCGCTAACATCAGTGCTAACATCAGTGCTAACATCAGTGCTAACATCAGCACTAACATCAGTGCTAACATCAGCGCTAACATCAGCACTAACATCAGTGCTAACATCAGCGCTAACATCAGCGCTAACATCAATGCTAACACCAGCGCAGCGCTAAAATCGTTCATTTCTGCTTCTGATGGATCTGATTGGACGCTGAAAAACTGCTGCTGTATTAAAACGAGTTAGATTATTAGCAGAGATATTCAAGCCTAAAATAGCATCTCGATTAAAATTGTGATTAATTATGAAGGATCCTGCAATTAACTCGATTAAATATTTTCATAGTTTTTATTATTTTGGTCGGGTTGAAAACTTTTAACTCTAACCTAATATTTTTTTCAGTCTGGTGAAAAGGAAGCAAAAGAGGATGAAAGTGATGGAAACGTCTGGCTTAACAGGCTTTATAACACAAGGAAGATCAAAATGTTTTACTATGAACTGAAAAGAGCAACAAAGATAAAAATCACCTTTAAACCAAAACAGAGATCATTTAGCAGAAAGTCAGAGATGAAAACAAATAAAAGATTAAAAATCTTAGTGGAATAACTGATGATAAAATAAAACGTACACAAAATCACAGCATGTGGCCTTTCTGTGGTAAATCCAACAGAATAAATTACTAGTTCATCTGAATTATTGATGTTGGTACTTTAATGCTGGATTAATTACAAATGAATCCAGAAGTAACCAGAAACCAGCAGCAGGGATCATTTTTTTCTGAGCACGTGTTCAAACTGACGGATCTGAAGTGAGATTAATGAACAGGAAGTGACTCCTAACAGCGGAGCGGACATCTCCTCGCCCACACAAACTGGGTTTCCCACAGATTCCAGTCCATTAAGCCTCTTTAACGGGTCCAACCCTGTGACGGGTCCGGACTGTAAACTGGGATAAAACCAGCAGCAGAGTCATGAAGAGCTGCAGGGATTCGTGTTTCCTCAGAGCTCAGTGACTCACTGCAGAGCAAATAAACTGACCTCTCAACATAAACCAGCCTGGATTAAACAAACCTTCCTCCATCAACACTTTTTCTCTTTCTGCCTGTAAACCTGCAGCAGGGAGGATTCCAGCTGGATGCCGTCATTATGAAACGTGAGATTCACACCAACCCAAACTTTCACACGTTTGATTCCCACTAAGAAAACTTCAAGAAGGAATCGATTCAAGAAGGATGAGATTCAGATAAAAAGCTAGATTGACTTATGGGATAACTGCACAAATGACCTCTGACCTCTTGGTATTGTGTTCAGATCCTTGTTATCGCCGTAGATTCATTGAACCGTCACTTTAAATGACCTTGAGGAACCACAGGTGGGAACAAAACTCACTTCTCTACGCGGTTGGAAACCTTGTTTCCTAACTTTCCCTCCAAACAGCAACAAGCAGCAGTAGAGGAGAAAATGTTCAGGTTCAGATTTATTCCACTTTCCAAAAGGTCATCAATGGTACAGAAAGTAGAAAATAAGAAATAAAAATCAACATGAATGTTTTACCCAGCAGCCTTGGATGGTGGATGTTTGTTTTGTCCTCTCAGCTGTGAAACAGAAAAGATGAAACATCAGCATCTAACAGGAAGGTTTATTATCCGTCTGTGTAATGTAAAATATAAACATAAACAATAACACTTTTTAAATATTTCAGGTCTCATTCTGGAACTGCAACAGGAAGCCCTTAGACTGAGTTCATCACAAATGGTTATAATATCCTTTATTTTTAGTGAAATTTTATTTTATGCATTGACTAAATCTATTCACAGATGCTTTTAATTCTCTAAACCATGTTAGTTTTTAACTTAATTCAAATACTTTTCCCCTTTTTCCGAGACCTTTTGTATTTCTATCAAAATAAAAATATAAATTTGCTTTTAACTACTTTAATAGCTTGTACAATTTTTATTCTGTACAAATAAAATGTATTTTAATATTAAAGCATTTTAGATTTTAACTCCATTATTTTAACACAATAAAAGTTTTTTATTTTCTTGCACGAAAAAACAACAAAACTGAAAAGGTGTAATGCTCCTTTAATGCTGTGCGCGTCATCTCGTATTCATGGTTGTCATGACAACGTGGTTTCTGGGTTTTTGCAATCACCCATAAAAATATAAATCTTAAATATAAAGAGACCAAAACAAAGTCTTTTCTGAAGGAACCGATTCAAAAAGTTTAAAATACAATTAATTCAAAGTGAACCAGCAGTTCTTCAGCCGTTTCTTAGCTAATTAGCAGGTCCGCTAGCATTAGCATTAACTAGCCTCCAGAAATGTTTTCTGCTCAGTGTTAATCACAAACTGCACAACGTGACTCACTAGTTCACTTCTGATTCAATAACCTTTTCGACTCTAAAAGGAAAATATTATTTATGCATGAAAATCCATTTTTACTGACCTGTGATGCAGAAAACACGAGACACACGTTGAGCTCCTGTTGGCATCTAACAGGAAGGTTTATTCTTCTTCTACGTGCTCAACCTTCTCTATGCCGCCAGTGTCACAGACGCCCCCTAGCGGTTCAATTCAGGCCTTTTCAGTTTTAATGGATGTTTTGGTGAAAACATCTACGATCTGTAGATTATAATTTATTAAGAAAAATTAATTTCTTAATAAATTTATTTTTATTAAAATCAATTAATTTATGTTAATAAAAATATTAAAATAAATTTTAATATTTTTAAATTTGATTTTAATATTTTAAATATTTTTATTGCCAATAATAATTGGTTATTATTGGTTATTACCAATAATAACCAATTATTATTGGTTATTATACAACCAATAATAATTGGTTGTATTATTATTACAACCAAATCTAAGAATTATTCTCATCACTTGAGATAAATTTGAAGAAAACAATCTGGATTGAGGATCCGTGTCTGCTGCTGTTTTAAACTTTGTGACTTCTTGCCTGTAATTTTCCACAGAGCTGATTTGTGTCGCTGCAGGCTCAGCGGTGACATCACCTCCAGCTTCATGTTTCATCCTGAGTTTTAAAAGCCCAGAGTGAAAATGGAGGCGTGAGTTTCTGTTGCGCCACACGTTGAACTGTTTCTCAGATGGTGCCAACATTCCTGCCATTCCTCTGCGGGTTTACGGCAGGTTGTCTCTGAGCTGAGGGCCAGTTTAATAAAACTGGAGCCAATTTATCAGGACAGCTCCAACATGAAATGATTTCTGATAGAAAATCCTCTGAAGCAACATTCCTTCATAGAAAACAACAACAAACAACTGTAAAATTAACAGTTTTAATGTTAGAAACTCGTCAGATGAAGAAAAATATCATTAGTTTGTAAAAGAAATGGTTAATAAATTGAAACAGATATTTATTCCTGGATTATTTACCAGTCAGTGACGTAAAATTCACCTTAAACATCAGAGTGAAGTTGAATTGAAAAACTTTGGGGATTTTATGTTTCTGGTGAAAAGTTGAGTAAACGGATGCTGAAGCAATAAAAAAGGGAAGGAAACAAAAGACGGGCAGTTTGTCACTGATCTCCGTTACCAACCGTTTCATCACTGGAGGTTCACCTTTCATCTGATTAAAGTAAACTCTTTGTGTGTTCAGGGAGTGTTTCTATAGACCTACATGACTCAGAATCTGTTGGTGTGGCTGTTTGTAACGGTTAGCTGCTGTTTCTATCTGATCGATGCTCACAGGCCAAACCTCAGGCTGACTCTTAAACTGCTGTTGTGTTTGTCGACATGGAAACTATCCAGGTCGTAGTTCAAATGTAATGGATCAATCACCCTGGTAAACTCTTAATAATGCTGATTTAATCCTCCGATGGCCACCAACTGCACTGTTAGTTTCTGTAGTTTGGATCTAATCTGACTGGATTTCATACATTTGAATTTTATGTATTTTAATCATTTATTTAACCAGGTAAAATAAACAGGTTAAGAAATTAGACAATAAAATATAAAATTCAATAAACAAGAAGTTAGTTTTGTTTTAAAGCACATCTATGTTAACTTTGAACTGAACAGTTTAGAACAGAACCAACTAAACTAAATGATCCAAATGATCCCAGTTCTGGATCAAAATTAATTCAGTTTCAAATAAAATTACTTTTTAAAGCTCTAGCACATCTATCTCAGATAGCTCTGTGTTAATTCAGCAGGAACTCGGTTGGTTCTGGTTTATTTAACTACGGTTTGGACTGTAAAACATTTTGATGTAACAAACCAAAAGATGAACTTTATTTATCTGACTTTACTCTGATCTAGTTTATGGTTTGCCATGAACCCAGTTTGGTTTAGTAAACGGTAAACCTGACGGACCAGCAGCTCAGCTCTGCTCTGAGTTGCCAGATCTTCAGCTCAGCTCTGCTCTGAGTTGCCAGATCTTCAGCTCAGCTCTGCTCTGAGTTGCCAGATCTTCAGCTCAGCTCTGCTCTGAGTTGCCAGATCTTCAGCTCAGCTCTGCTCTGAGTTGCCAGATCTTCAGCTCAGATCCTGCTCAGGGTTTTTCTAAACGTTTGGATGTTTCCGTCTCCTCCTGGTTTCCCTCGGGGATCAGAACATTTCCAGCAGCTCAAACTCTCCCAGGTTGTTCAGGCTTCATAATGTGGCCTTTGGGACAGGATTCAGTTTTAAAATATTTAGATTTTATAATGTAGATCTTTATTGTCTGTTTATTTACATTTCCTTGTAATGACTGAAACCCCCTTTAATATGTTTAACAGAATTCAACACATTTTTATTATCTCTGTTAGTAAAAATACTAATTAGAAGTTTTATGTGGAAGAAATAACTGTTAATATTAAAAAAGATAATTACTTACAAAACACCTGAAACAGCAAAGTGACAGTAAAACACGTTTAACTGAAGTTTATTTCTGATTTTCACACCTTCAGGTTAAAGATTATGATAAAGTTGTAAAGAACTGTTCAAAGATCTGAGAGACACAAAAACATAAAGATTATTTTGTAGAAATAATATTTAAATTGTTCAGAGAAAGTCTTCCTGCTGGTTGTTGTGCAGGAAAAACTGATCTTAAATTAACAAACACAAAACAAAGATAAAGTGTTCTTTAACTTGATGTACGTAGATGAATTATTATATGTGTGATTTTGTTTCGGGTTGTAAGAAGAATCCTCTCCTCTGCCGTCATCCTGCTGGACCTGCTGCTCGTTGCTCTGCATGACATCAGCGTGTCTTTTGTTGTACGGTATGTACTACATCCTCCATTCATGCTGCAGGTATGTTTGTTTTTGTTTCCGTGTGAATGAATGCAGAAGGTGTCCTCCCTCCTGATTGGCTGCGGTTTGTGTGTTGCTGTGTTGCATCGTGGGAAAGCGCTCACATTTGAACAAAGGTTTGGGAGAGGATGAGCGAGCGGCGCCACGTCTGGGCGTTCCCTCCAACACAAATACCTCAAATACTTTAATCATTCTGGAGGTTTGAAGACATGAAAGATGTTAAAAATAACTCTTCCAGGCATTAGAAGCATTTCCATCTGACAAGTCTTTACAAATTAGGAACTTCTGCAGAATTAAACTTTGAGGAAACCAAAATGTTTGTTCTGATATGAAAGTATTACACATTAGTGCATCAACATGAGAGTTTCCATGTTTTCAGCCAAAAACTGAACTTTGCACCAATTTTACAAAGTTATCTTAAGAGTTTGTTTACAGAGAGAAAGGTCACATGTTTGACCCTCAGTAAATCTTCAGAAACTTTTAAACATAAGAGTCAGCTGCAAGTTTTCCCATAATGCTGCTGTCCTTTCATGCCAACCAGAAGTTAATGAATGATTGAAAACATGATTATGTTTCTGCCTCTCTCAGCAGAGAGAAACCAGACACGATGTTTTTAAACCAGAGACTGATTCTGCTTTTCAACCAAAAACTGGGAATTTTTAAGCTGTTTATGTTGAAATGTGATGAATTTTCATCTCCCTGTGATTCACTGTGAGTGAGATTCTACGTTCAGCTTCCTCTCTGAAACAGAAGAAAACCTCCCTCCTCCCCCGGGACCCTGACCCTCTGACCCCCTGACCCCCTGACCCCTCCTGACCCCTCCAGGCCCCCTGACCTCCTGACCCCTCCAGGCCCCCCTGACCTCCCCTGACCCCTCCTGACCCCTCCAGGCCCCCCTGACCCCCCCTGACCCCTCCCGACCCTCTCAGGTTTCATCTCCAGTCTCTCACTCGCCCTGTCAGAGCTGGATGGTTTCTCATGCTTCCTGCCTGCAGTGACTCAGAGGAAAAGGGGCGGAGTCAATGATTATGCAACAACAAAAACTTTCTTACTCAGTTTGATCTTTAAGGACTTTATTCCCGATTAACTGCTTGTTCAAATCTTGACTAATATCTTGTCTTATTTTGTTTTATGATAAGAAACATGGAAAGGTTTTTATTATAACTGATAATTTATCTCCAGTTTTTGTATCTCAAACAAAACAAGCAAAAGGAAAAGCAGGAATTTGCTGATGAAGAGATTCCAGGTTTTTTTTCACTCAAGAAGGAAAAATATCAGCAACAATCAAAGAGAATCAATAATCAATGCTGCCTGTCAGTCTAAGAGGAACTGAAGTTCATCATTTACCAGATAGAAAAATTATTTTACAGTTCAAAATAAGATACCAATTTACCCAGGAGTGAATTTCTTACTTAATTCCAAAGTCAGAGCGTTAAATACTCAGGAAAAGGGAAAAGAACATTTTCCCAAAACCTTCCAAAACCTTCCAAAACCTTCCTAATGTTCCCTCTCCATCTCTACAGGTTGGACTCTACAGCAGTGGACATACAGAAAAATAAATACTTTAATAAACTGTGAATCCTCAGTGAGACTAGAAGGAGTTCACTGCTGGTTTGGATGAGCTGAAGGAGAAAAACGATGACTTGGTGTCACCAACCTGGATCACAAAGTTTGGATGTTCAATCTGTTATCCTACAGGACAAAATGTAAGAAATAAACTGTTTTATTTATGGTACGATAAAAACCAGCGTTTTTAAATCTCTCTGTTTGTGATAATGTTGAGTCAGCAGATTCCTGACCTGACCTCACCTCCAGGTTTCTACCTGAACAGGTCTCAACCTGAGTCTGCTACGGAGAAAAGCAGGATTTGCACGCTTCAAGGAAAAGTCATTCAAGGATCCCTGAAAAACATTCTGGCTACAGCTTCCGGAGGCGTGTTGCTGTTTCCGGGCAGATGGAGCCGCTGCCGCGTTAGGAGAGGCCGCTGCCGCGTTAGGAGAGGCCGCTGCCGCGTTAGGAGAGGCCGCTGCCGCGTTAGGAGAGGCCGCTGCCGCGTTAGGAGAGGCCGCTGCCGCGTTTAGAGAGGCCGCTGCCGCGTTAGGAGAGGCCGCTGCCGCGTTTGGAGAGGCCGCTGCCGCGTTAGGGGAGGCCGCTGCCTCGTTAGGAGACGCTGCGGCGTGGGAAGACGCTGCCGTTTAGAGAGGCCGCTGCCCGGAGGGAAAACGCTGCGGCTTAGAGGCCGCTGCCGCGTTAGGAGAGGCCGCTGCCGCGTTTAGAGAGGCCGCTGCGGCTAGGAGAGGGCCGCTGCCGGCGCAGGAGAGGCGCTGCGGCGTTTAGAAAACGCTGCGGCGTTGGGAGAGCGCTGCCCGCGTTGGGAGAAACGCTGCCGCGTTAGGAGACGCTGCCGCTGCGTTAGGAGGCCGCTGCCGCGTTTGGAGAGGCCGCTGCCCGGCTTGGAGAAAACCGCTGCGGCGTTAGGAAAAACGCTGCCCGCTTAGGAGAGGCGCTGCGGCAGGAGAGGCCGCTGCGCTTTAGAGGCTGCTGCCGCGTTAGGAGAGACGCTGCGGCGTTTAGAGACGCTGCCCGCGCGAGGCCGCTGTCGGCGTTTGGAGGCCGCTGCCCGGCTAGGAGAAAACGCTGCCGGGTTAGGAAAAACGCTGCAGCGTTTAGAAAACGCTGCCGGCGTTTGGAGAAACGCTGCGCTAGGAAAACGCTGCCGGGTTAGAAAACGCTGCCGCGTTTAGAGAGGCGCTGCGGCGCTGGAGAAAACGCTGCCGGCGAGGAGAGCCGCTGCGCTTAGGGCGCTGCCGCGTTTAGAAAACGCTGCCGGCGTTGGGAAGACGCTGCGGCGTTTAGAGCGCTGCCGCGTTAGGGAAGCCGCTGCCGCTTTAGAAACGCTGCGCCATCCCCTCAGCTGGGAGATTCTCACTCAAACATTCCCAGTTTTCCTTCCAGCTGCGGCTCATTCCAGGTGAGACGCTGAGAGGACGGTTGGTTCCGACCCGAAGGTGTCACTGTGATGATGAGCTGAGTCAGACGGTCCAATAAACCAACCAGAGTGTCCCTACAAGGTCACATTAAATAAATATGAGCTCATCCTGCTGCAGACTCAAACCTCAACATTATTACTCACAGTGGAATTAAACTCTGAATCATTCTGCAGAGGATCCACAGATCTTTATTTATGTAACCTGATGATTTATAATGACGGGACGTTTGTTATTGGATGTTTGATCAGCAGACTGATAAATAAAAGGCAAATTTCCCCTGAATTCAGAACTTCTAATTATTTTTGCTTTTTTAAAGTTTTAACTGCGTTTAGGATGAAAGTGAACCATTTCACTCTCATTCCTTAAGAAAAAGAAGATTTATGACATAAACCCATTTAGGCCAAAAGCATCTAATAACTTTTATAAAACTGTTCTTAAACAATAAATATAAAAAATAACCAGAACACACAATAACATGTTCAGCCTTTTCATGGTTACGTTTTATCTTTTGTTTCAACCTAAAACCAACATCTGTGTTAATAAATCTCAACATTTTAAAACGCTAAACGTGGAGTATGTGAGTGTTTTAATATTGTGGGACAGAGATATACTTCTTTTTTATAAAAATATCGGAAATAGAAACTTGAATCCATCAGTGTTATGAAGTTAAATCCAAATGAAACCCAGCCGGTCCGAACCGTCCTGAACGTCTTTATCATCTTCTGCTCCTGTCGGGTTAAAACCTCCTTCAGCTTTCTATTATTATTCCAAATGATTCCTGGTAACTTCCATTTTTCTGAATTTCTTAGAATCATTGTTGATCTGAAACAGAAACCTTCCCAGAGGAAGCGCCTGAAGCCGAGTGACGTCAGCAGGAAATCCAGTTTGATCCAGATCCTGAGGAGGACGGCCCACCTGGAAACACCTGAGACAGCTTCACGCTGCTCCGCTCAAACAGCAAACCTCTCAAACATTTAACTAACACATTTACCAGAACAACATCGATTATCAGCTGGAAAGCATCAACGTTAGTAAAACTCTGGGAAAGGAGATGAAGCCGAAGCTGACAGCAGACGCTGAGTTTCCTTATCAGTGGTTAAAACTCCGCCTAGGGATCACGACCTTGATGAAAGCACGGGAATCTTTTCTTTAATTCCTCCATAAACACTTTCGTTTAGGTATTTTTGCCGTAGAATCGGCGGACACACATGTTCTATCGCCTGTCACACTTAAGGTTTAACTAGTCTAGCGGCCGGTGTACAAGTCAACTCAGCTATCTTTACTTTTCCCACACACACATAATGCAACATGATTGGATTTGGGGAGAAGGGCGGGACTAATTTACCATACAAAGAAACCTGGAATGGAGTAGTGGAACGGAGTGGCAATGTAATCACAATGCACTGTAAGCTATGTAATGTGTTTTGAGACAGTTGACCAAAATCCAGGACGATTTTTAAATTCCCCCCGGACATTTTTTAGGTCTGAAAAGTTGGACATGTCCGGGAAAAAGAGGACGTCTGGTCACCCTACACATCATGAGGACTTGGAAATGTTTTTACCTGCAGCTTCCTGGAAGAACCAGCAGCTAAAGTTAGTTACACACTGCCTTAAAATAGAAACTCAACAATCTTAAAATAGAAACTCAACCATCTTAAAATAGAAACTCAACAATCTGTCTCTCCTGGTTCGTTCCTGACCCGACTCGCTCCTCAGACTGGACGGTTTATGAAGCTCACACGCGGACGCCGCGGCCGGTCGGACGCCGCATCCTCGGTGCATCACGGAGAGTGACCACAGATCCTTCCTGCCAGCAGCCGTTTGGCTCTGGACTCGTCAGCAGAATCAAGTCTGAATTTAAACAGCTTCACTCATTTTAAATATCATTTTCTGGTGTTTCCACAATTTTAATTTTATACTTGTTAAATTGTCTGTTTTTGAAAACCAGTTGGTCAGTTTACACACTTTAAACAAATTATTCAACTCAGTTCCAAAGTCTTTAGAATCAGACTGTCATAATTTAAAGTACTTTATATTACAATTGGTTATTTCTCATTCTTTTAAATATATTTTTAATATTTTTATCTTTGTGTAAACCTAAATTCCTCAATGTCATTTAATTTAATGTAATTTAATTTAATTTAATTTTATTTTATTCTTCCCACTGGTAAAACCCCGGTGGGTTTCTCTGACTTGCAGGAGTCCAGAACTGAAACTGCAGATTGGATCAGAACCAAATCCACTGATTCTGCCCATCAGGACGACAGAATCATTTCTGACTCTGTAGAACCTCAGAGAGGCTGACCGGGTTTGTTCTGGTTCTGAGCTGGATATTTTCTGCTCTCCTTTACCGAACAGAACCGGCGTGGTTCTGGATCCGGTTTGGATTTTACATGTTTACCTGTAATGAACATGGCGCCAGGTACTTTTCCACCTCAGAGTGACTGGATGGAACCGGCAGCGCTAACGCCTCGCCGGCATGTTGCTGCACGCTGCTGGAACAGAACCACAGGGTTTGGTTCTGGAAGGAGGAGAAGCTTCGATCCGCTTCCCTCCCACCGCAGCTCAAACCAGGATTCCTAACAGAACCCGCCTCATCTGGACCTAGCTAAAACAATTTCTGTTCTGGAAACTGAAATAATCTGACCATCTAGTGCCTGCAGAACCCGGCCAGCCGGCCCGTCTGCTGGAGGAATTTCACTGAAACGTTTTCAGAGATTAAATGTTTTAATCTCTGGGAGTTTAAATGTTTTAATCTCTGGGAGTTTAAATGTTTTAATCTCTGGGAGTTTAAATGTTTTAATCTCTGGGAGTTTAGATGTTTTAATCTCTGGGAGTTTAGATGTTTTAATCTCTGGGAGTTTAAATGTTTTAATCTCTGGGAGTTTAGATGTTTTAATCTCTGGGAGTTTAGATGTTTTAATCTCTGGGAGTTTAGATGTTTTAATCTCTGGGAGTTTAAATGTTTTAATCTCTGGGAGTTTAGATGTTTTAATCTCTGGGAGTTTAGATGTTTTAATCTCTGGGAGTTCCTGGATGTGGATTCCTGTCGGGTTTGCAGAGAAACTTCCAGTAAAAGTCTCTCTGCCCTCTGAGACGTTCCATCAGTGGATGTTTGGATTAGAAAAGGCCAGAGCACATTTTTATAAAATCAAGCTGCTAAAGAAGGTTCTGTCTTCCTGATAAAGGTCAAAGGTCAGATTGATGTTTCTGCATAGAGCTGAACAGACAGTAAACATATAAAAAATCAAACATCGACCTGCTAATTTGGTTTAACAGGTTGGTGGTTAATTTTAACTTCCAGTATCGACATCCAGATGAGACGATGAAAAACTTCCTGTTCCAGATTGAGACGATGAAAACTTCCTGTTCCAGATTTACAGTAAAAACAGAGAGAAGTCAGAACCCGTCCAACAAGAACCAGCTTCTGCTTCTGCTCAGGTTGACCTTTCACCTCCGTCCCGTTTCTGTGTAAACAGCAGGAAGTTGATCTTTAGATAAACGGCTGCTGATCAGGCCAGGATCAACAGACCCAAACAGAACCTGACCCTGACAGAACCGCCCCCCCCCCCATGATGCCTTTGATGACATCAGCATCTCTGAACCCGCCGAGGCTTCGCCCGGTCCGTCCGGTCCGAACAGGTTGAGCTCCGTGGGACATTTGGAGCCGACGTGTTAAACTGAGTCCGTAAACATCAGAACTGGGCCAGAATCGTTTCCAGAGAAATCCACAGAGAACAGCGGCTCCCTTAAAGCTGCTGTGTCCAGTCAGCCATGCAGGGCCCGGATCCTGCATGCTTCGTTCTGGTTCAACACAACTGGATCAACTGATGACTTGTTAGCAGAACCTCAGCAGAACTTTGACCTGCTGAATCAGCTCAGCTGGAGCAGAGACCCAAACATGCAGGAACCGGGTCCATATGGACGGACTGATGGACTGACGGACTGATGGACTGACGGACTGATGGACTGACAGACACACACACACACACACACCCACCCACACACACACACACACACACACACACACTCGGCCCTACAGCTCCAGCTTCCTGCTGAATGATAGACGAGTTCTGTTGGATCCTCAGATCTGTTCGTTTTTCTGCTTCCTGTTTTCTGTGTTCAGGTTCTCAGGTCCGTTTCTGAAGAAACCGTCACTGATCTGCTCAGACCTGCTTCATGTCAGGATCACCTGACTGCTGCAGCACTTTTCCAGATTTCATTCATTTTTATTGACATTTTGTTTGCAAACTGAATTGCAGTTTAGGATAAAAGTGAAAGTTTAAACTGATTCAGCTCCAGATGCTTCTTCAACAAACCCACAGTTGGACAAATTCTCTTAATTTCCTGGTTCAGAAAAACAGTTCATGCAATTTATTTGATTGATGTAAAGTTTAAATAAGCAACTGATTGTTTCATGGTTTTGCAGTTTCCTCCGTTCTCAGCCAGTTCAGCCACATTCCTGCTTCTCTCACCTGAACCGTTTCTTCCTTCTCAGTCACTTTCAGCTTTAACCCTTTCACTCTTCCTCTCTCTCTTTCCTCCTGCAGACTGAAACTTTTCTCCTTCTGTTTCTTTGTGGATCCAACAGAAACACTTCTGACAGTTTAAAATGTTTTCAGACCATAAGCATTAAGATTTATGAATCAGAATCTGCTCAGATTTATGATGCAAGTTAATCCCTCTAAATATCCCCCTGAGGATATTTAGCTTCAGATGGCTGAGCTTAACGTGTGCAGGATGAAATCTGCAGGTTGAGAGTAAACCAGAGGATCGGTTCATCAGCTGACTGAACTGGAAGAGGAAACAGAAAAACAGGAAACTCCTTTTATCTCTGAAGTTAATCATTTCCTCTTTTTTTAATTTGCTGAAGTAGAAACTGAGCTGAATTAAACAATTGGAGGAACTCTGAGACTTTACTGAACCAGCTGGAGAAACTTTATGAATAATTATGAAATTAATAAAAACATTAACTTGGTTTGTTCAAAATCTGTTTCCTAAAATGGACTTTGGTAGAAGAAAGGATGATTTCCTAAATGATTTCTGATATTTCTCTTTGAATCACTTAGGATGAAGATCCATCATCATCGTCATCGTCATGGCGGCGGTGACGTGTAAACGCAGGAGTGACGCATCGACCCGCTTTGATTACAGCCGGCGACCCAATCAAAACAAATGACCCGGCTTCAGCAGACGTCACATCCTAACATGTGAAATCAGACATCATGACAGGAAGCCGAGGAAAGAAAGAAACAGAGAGAGAAGAAGAATATTTTAAAATGAGAGGAAAAGATAAAAATAAAACAGCAAACAGAGAAATCAGTCAGACATGTTGGAGCAACGACTTCTGCCCATCACTGAAGTCCATCACTGTTCAGAGGGAGAGTGTTCCCAAAACAAAAACGTTCCCAAAACAAAAACGTTCCCAAAACAAAAACCTTCCCAAAACAGAAACGTTCCCAAAACAAAAACGTTCCAAAAACAAAAATGTTCCCAACAGGAAAAAACCCAAATCTTTTCTCCTGCTAGCGCTAGGCTAGCAGTTTGTTTTAGTTGTATTTACCCAGAAAGCCCTGCGCTGTCCACTTCGTGGTTTTGGAGCGGTGTCCGGTCCGCTTGGCATTCACATATGAATTCAAACCGGACCAGAGTTCACTTCACCCAAACTGAGACTGAGGTTTGCAGGTGGACCAGAGCGATTGAGGTTTGAGAGTTTGACTTTTTTTGTTCTGCATCAAGTTTGATTTCACTTTCACACCTCCAAAAACGAACTGCACAGCAAAAAGTAGAGAGTTAAAATTTCAGGGTTAGACGTGTCAGAGTTAATTTTAACTCATTAAGTGTTTTTTTAACATTTAGCGATTTAAATGATGCCCAGTGTTGGAGTTATTTCGCAGAGTTGATTGCGTTGGTGTTGAATCAACTCTGCTGGGAGGAAAATAAGCTCCTCCCCTCCGCTTCACAGTCTTCGTTTGATTTCAATCTGAACACGGCTCCATTTTGTTCATCTCCTGTTCTACACGGTAAGTGTCCAATTTACTAAATTTTTTGTCCAGCACTATTACATTGACAGAGTGAGTGATTTGACTTTTTCTTCTAATTACCACATAATTGAAAGGCAGCTGAATATGTCCATTTTGCAACAATTTTACACAATGTGTTAGCAATTAGCCCACGTGCTAGCTAGTAGCACTTACATCTGATATTATCATGGTAATTCTTACAAAACATATTTTGTCGGACCATATACTCGTGAAAAATATACTTCTATTTTGTTTTGCCGTTTAAACTGATAATTTTGGCCTTGTGAATGTAAGAGGTAACGACTATTAGCTTCCGTGGAACATCAACGAGCCGAAGTCACGCACCATAAATAGCAGAGGAAGTTACTGTGAGGTGAACGTTTGACCTATACCTTATTTTGCTTTGTCTAGGTTTATCCCATGCTTAAATAAAATGCTGATCCATGTAAAGTATGGTGACCTGCAAAAGTATGTGAAGTTGGAGGAGGTCGAAGGGCTGTTTGACTTTAATCAGTTTCATGAGAAAGGTTTGTTATTTATTTAACATCTCTGTGGGGCATGGGCATTATTCTTTTCAATGTATGTCTATTTAATACACATTTTACACATTTGTGGTTAATAAAAAGAGTAATCCATTGTATTTTCATTAATATGTTTCATACTAATCACATGATCAATATCAAGTAACTGTTAGTTTAAAAAATCCAGCTAATTACAGAATTAGGCTCTAAATCTTGCCTTGTTTTTTCAGTCATTGAACGATTTTGCCTGCCACCTGATGGCAAAGTTACATACAAAGATGCAACAGATACTGAAGTTGACGAAGAAATATTCAGTGACCTCCTTAGACAAGGCAACGTGGTACTGACAGTTTTCTGCTATGATGGTGAGATACCAAAGCAAATTAAATCAACTGTTATACAGATTTTACCAAAGAATGTCACTGATGTCTATTGTCTCTTTCTTCAGAGTTCTCAGAATGGTCATCTGCTTCTGAGTCTGACTCGAGCTTCAACTCAAATGCATCAACATCAACCATACTATTGGATGAGATACCACACAAGAAGCAAAAAACTGAGAATCCTAATAACTCAGTGTCTGCTACGAATGTAACAATATTTTTTGTCTGCCTCTAAATTCTGTTTTGTATGCCCAGACATGTTTTGTCATATTTTGGTAATCTGCATATTGCATATTTCCTGTTTTTTTTTTATTTTTTATAATTATTATTATTATTCATTTTATAGCTGGTTGAAGGTGTCCTACAAAGCAAGTCTGGTGGTGAAGAAATTCTGCAGGAGTATGAAACTACAGAAACCTTAACTGATGCCACAAGAAGACAAATGGTGAACATACTGGTGGCTGACATGATTGATAAACATGGGTATGTTTGTTTTTACAATGTTTAATTTATGTAGGTATAATAATTGAAAAAAATATTTAATCACCAATTTAAAATCTGCTGTTAGGCACCTCCCCACTAAAGCAATCAGAGAGAAGTATGCCTTTGGAATAGTGACACTCTTCCCATCCCTCAAGGATCCATACACCAAAAAAGGCTATGTAATGTTTTTTTCTACAATCAAACATGCTCTTTTATTTTGTGACTCAAAACTGATTTTACATTTAATTTTTGTTCTCTTCTTTTTCTTATTTTTTAGGAGCACTTTTATGACGCAGCAAGCAGCACTGGATACATTTCATGGCGTCTTAAAACGGTCCTAAGGAAGATTCGAAGAGGATCTCTTGTGCCACTAAGCAGCACCAATTACATTTCATCTGGAGGCCCAAATATACAGAGAACTGTGATTGTTGAAAAACAACTTGATGGGAATGCCTGCCAGGAGGCCATATCTCTGCTTAACCACACCACAGACAGGTCTGTGATCTTTCAGAAGATGAGAGAGACTTTTGAGTACCGTCACAAGCTTATTAAAGATGCCAGTGGAAGAAATGATATTCTGACAACGTTCAAGAGGTTCCTGGACACAAAAGGATTGGTAAGTGTTCAAGTGAGTTGTGAAAGTCTTTAAATGTGGATTTTTACCTTCTTATAATGGTTTGATTTCTACATGTTATTAAAGATTGATCAAGACTTCAGTCTTCTGTTCAGTGAAGAAACCTCATCCAGAATGCTGCAGAAGTGGGATGTGATCTTCAAACCAAATGTCATCAAGGAGGCTAAGCGTTTAACTTCTACACCTGAGTTGAGAAGTTTGGTGCAGTCAGCGGAAAGTCTTCAAAGCGATGACGTCACTAACACATCTAGTAAGTACCTAGATATATCTGAAGATAGTTGACTGTTCAGAGTACTCATAAAGTTCTGATATTATATCTGAAAACTTTTATAAATTTGTCTTCAGGCTATGACCCAGAAATGGCCTCGCTGTTGCTTCTCTTACATCTCCTTCCACCGCAACCAGGAGGACAGAAGTCTCCAAAAATCAGTGCAAGTGATGCAGTTGAGAGACTTGTTGTCTTTCATAAGGTAATTGAAATTTAAAATATGCTAAATTATTTGTCTATTTCCTTTTATAGACATGCATAAATACAGATGTTTGAATGACAGCTTTGAAGATGTCTGGGCATACTTAAATTTATTTTTTATGTAACGTATCGTAAAGCTGTATGTTTTGTTTCTTATGTTTGGTGTATATCTTTTTAATTTTAGTCATGCTGCAGTTTAGAGGAGCATCTCCGGGGTCAATGGGGTCTGCAGCCATACCTCCTTGCTGTTGGGCGTCAGAAAAGCAAGATTGACAGCTTCTACATCGTCATGGATAAGTGCCTCATCCCATGCCAGACAAATGGTTCTCTTGGAGCATTTGATGAGCTATTCAAAGCACATTTTGTGTTTAATGTCTCTTATGATGCTGCATTGATGAATTTCTACACATTTCTGCAGACAACAGTGTATAACATTGACGTGGGCAAAATTAAAGAATCGCCCAGAGTTAGGGACATGAGAGCAAGGCTGCTAAACCAGTCCCTGGTGCTCTCTTGTGAGTAAGTCAGGCTAAAAAATGTTGACCTGTTTTATGTGTCAAAAACTGTATCCAAGCAGCCAGAAGTTGGTCTCACATTTAAGACTTGAACATAGTTATTGTCCTGGACCAAAATTCAAATTGTTATGTTCTCAGCATGGCTGCAGGCATCAGTTTCTGACATACACAGGTTTTCGAAAGCATCTTAATAATGTTCATAGCAATGTTCAGCAAATTTCACAAAGTTCAGCTATTCCAAGTTCTTCATCTTGTGATACAGTTGTGACATGTCAAACAGATGTTTTGGATGACCAGTTAACCCCTTTAAATCAGTGCTGTTCCTCTGATCCTTCTCATGAGAGCACCTCCTCACAGATTTCTAAAGATCAAACTAAAGAGATGTGTGCATCTATAGTGGCTAAATTACAAGGCAGTGGAATCTCTGGCAGTCTAGTGTCGTCAATTGTGGGGGATTTAGAAGAACTAACAAACAAGATTCACTTAAAAGCAAAGGAAACGGCTATATCTGCATTACCCAAAAGTGATCCCAATATTTCTGTGATAAATGAGTCATTTGAACAATTTGAAAACCCATTCTCAAACCTAAATACAGAATGGAAGCGAAACAAATATTTCAATCTTAAATGGGGTGTTGTTGAGCCCGTGGAGATAACACTGGGAGTAAGATATGATAGTAGGCTGAATCAGAAATCTGGTACATATGATCAGGTACCTGTGAAGGATACGTTTGTATATGTGCCGATATTGGAAACATTGCAGTTCATGTGCAGAAATCAAAACATTTGTACTATAATTAAGAAAGATTATGGATCAGAGAAAAACACTTACACAGACTTTTCTGATGGAAGCTATTATAAAACACATCCTTTGTTTTCAATAAAAAAAGCTGCATTACAAATTCAAATATTTTATGATGATTTTGAACCAGCCAATCCCCTGGGCTCAAAACATGGAATTCACAAAATTGGCTGTCTCTACTTTGTTCTAAGAAACCTGCCTCCTAAATTTAATTCAGCTTTAATGAATATTCATTTGATATCGCTATTTCATGCACAAGATCTTCACAAATATGGTTTTGATTCTATTCTGGAGCCATTAATGAAAGATCTAAAAAATCTGGAAAGCCAAGGCCTCAGTCTTCCATTTTCTGATGAACCAGTATATGGCACAATATCACAAATCACCGGAGATAATTTAGGGATGCACACAATTCTTGGTTTTAATGAATCTTTTAGTAGTCACTACTTTTGTAGACTTTGTTTAATTGAAAAAAGTGACTGTCAAACTGTATTCAGTGAGGATGATCCTAAGATAGTACTTAGAGAAAAGACACATTTTGAAATGCTTTATAAATCTCTTAAAGAAAACCCACAGCTAAAGTCTTTGTATGGTTTGAAGAAAAATTCTTCACTGAATTCATTGAGTTATTTTCATGTTTCCAACAATTATTCTTTTGATATAATGCACGATCTTCTTGAGGGGGTTGCTCAGTATGAGATCAAATTACTTTTTGAATATCTTACTCAAAACTTCATATCACAACAAGATTTACTTTCTAGGATTTATAGTTTTGATTATGGGTATTTAGAAAGAAAGAACCGTCCCACAAAAATTATTTTGGAGAGTGCTGGAAATAGTATAGGTTTGAATTCTGTTCAGACATTGTGTCTTGTCAAAAACATTCCACTTTTGTTTGGGGACATCATTCCTACAGGAGATAAAAACTGGTACTTGTTACTGTTGTTACTAGAAATAATGAACATTGTCTTTTCTCCTATTCTCACTATGGGTATGACCATATATTTGAAGCATTTGATTGTTGAACACCATAGACTCTTTAAGTTCTTATATCCACATCGAAATTTGATACCTAAACATCATTTTATGATCCACTATCCATCTTCCATTAGGAAAATAGGTCCATTGTTACATATGTGGTCTATGAGGTTTGAGGCTAAACACAAAATGTTTAAAGAATATTTAAAAAACTTTAAAAATATAACCAAATCACTTGCGAAAAAGCATCAGATGGCCATAGCTTATCATTGGGAAACAATAAGTATTAAAGAAAATGAGCATGGGCCACTCAAACCATTTTCACTTAAAGATGAAGATGTGGTCAACAAAGAAATGCTTCAAATGATTTCATCAGGAGATGTTTTTTCAACCAGCTGGGTTAGAGTTGAGGGTGTTGAATACAGACCAGGACTTGCTGTTTGCAGCACAATTCAAGATGAGATGCCAGTGTTTTGTCAGATAAGTGATGTACTTTTAGTTGACAATACATTTCTTTTGTTATCTAAACAGCTATTCACAGAAACATTTGATGATCATCATCATGCTTTCAGGATTGTTCAAAGTGAAGAAAGGCATTTAGTAAAAATCCCTGAACTTAAATTTCATAAGCCTTTTGATATTCAAAACTCTTATGGCGTTTCTAATGAATGTTTGTTCATTGTACCACAATTTAAAATGTTGGAAACACAGCTGCAAAAATAAAGTGTTCAAAATGGATTTACTTGTGTCAATTTTTTTTCTTAATAATTATTATAATTAATCATAAAGTAACTTTTTTTGGAGTAAATAACACTTGAAAGTGTTAAATCAACACTAACAAAGTGGTAAATTTTTGTTCTTGGATCAGTGTTATCCATTATATCCCACAGTGTTAAATGAACCCTGTTTTGCGAGTTAAATAAGTAACTCTAATAAAGTGTTAAAATTTTAACTATATTGAAAGTGTTAATTTAACTCAGAAAGAGTGTGGACTATATAAACACTGAAAAAGTGTTAAAATCAAATCTGTGGGAGTTAAATTAACACTGGACTTTTTGCTGTGTGGAGTCGATGAAACGGACTGATCAGGTCTGGGTGACGGATGAGACCAACGTGGAGATGATCAGATCAAAACAAGCTGTAAAGCACGGTGGTGGAGGGGTGGTGACAAGGGATTGCTCTACAGCCAGGGAGCCTTGAGTTGACCATCCTCTCCTCTGTAATCTACATATCAAACAGCTGAACCTGGATCCGAACTGGTTCGTAACCAGAACCAGAACCCCAAACCCAGCAGCAGATCCAGATGTGACACACACGTCTGGATCTGTGTGTTTTCCCTCAAATCACCCAATCAGCTCCTCCCTCTGCTCTCCACTCTTCATACCTGAGCAGGTGTACGTGTTTGGCGTCCCCATGGCAACCCCCAACATCAACACCGACATCAGCAGGGCTCCCCAGCAGCAGCTCTGCATGAGGTAATGCTCTGCAGACATGAGTTGCTCAGTAGCATCATCAGAATGATATTCTGGTCTGCAGGTTTTTCAGACGTTGGGATGAAAGGATGATATGATGCAACCTGAAGCTCCAGGCCCAATAAACGATAAAAGGAAAATGGATGCAGGAATTTAATGTGTTAGAAAATCATGCAAAGCAGCAGCTTGAAGCTTCCAGGCTCCTGTAGGAGCAGAGCTGAACTTCCCTCTGAGTTCAGGAAAAATGAGCCGGACAGAGCTGGCTTTGTTTTAGAAATATTAATAATCTGATTCACAGCGTCATGGAGGAATCCCTTTGAAATCAGTTATGTTTTATAATAACTCATGGATTTTTAGATCAACACTCATGCTGTCTCAGATTTCAGCTAAAAGTCTTATTTTACTCTACACCACAAACAAATCTCTTTATAAGATTGACATTTTACATTCTTTAGTTTTGAGCTTCAGATTTTGATTCAATATTTCATTGTTGGTAATGTAACTTTTATTTAAATCTGTTAAAGTTTTTATACCATCAATGTTTCAGGAACTGCAGATGGAAACATCTGCAACAGTATTAATTATTGTGCACTGTTCCTTTAAATATAATCTATTAACTCAAAGCTTATGGATGCATCTGTTCATGTTGCATGTTTTATTTGATTCTATTTGATTTCAAAGATGAAAAAACCAAAGAACTTTAGTAAAGAGGCAGAAAACCGGAAGTTCATTTCAAGACTTTTATTACAAAATAATAAATAGCAAATAAAATAAATAACCAAATAACATCTATACAAAAACAGTATTAACATCAATAGGAATGTCAGGTTCAGGCTTGTCCGCCTACATAAGCGACAGTTTCCTTGCAGAAACGTTTAATTTGTGGCTCAGTGCAGTCAGTCTGTGCAGAAATCACTGATTCAGTTCAAGTTTTATGGAGTTCAAGTTTTTGTTTTCTTCTTAGTTTTCACAGTTCTGTCATTCTCCCAGATTCTGTCTCTGTCCCAGACGCTTCATCCCCCCTGCGGGAGTCTGCTGGCTGGGTGAAGCCGGCGCTCGGAGCCTCCCCTCCGCGCGCGCCACTCGGGCGCTCCGCGTCTCTCCGGAGGATCTCCTCCAGTTCGCCTCAGTTTTTCATCCCATCAGCCAGATTCGGGCGGTGTGGCGGAACCAGTCCGGGACACTCAGTTGTCGTTGCCCAGTCTGTGGTAGACCAGCAGGGCCACCATGCTCTTCCCTGCGCTCTGCTCGAAGCCGGTGGAGTCGCTCTGCTGGGCGGCTTCCTCGCAGCCGATCGGCGCGGCGCTCCGCTCCGACATCTCCCGGGCCTGCTGCTCGGCTGACTGGAAGCTGAAGCCCTGATAGTCGCTGATGGAGCCGTCTGCGCTCAGCGGCACGTCGACGCACGGCTCCTCGGTGTAGATCTGCCACAGCACCACCAGGCACAGGATGACCAGCCAGCGCTTGGCCTGGCTGCGCTCCGGCGGCGGGAGGTGCATGCGGACCTTGGCGGGGTACATGACCCGGGTGCAGCGCTTCTTGGGCCGGATTGGCACGTAGGAGCGCACGGCGGTGGCCTGAGGCGGGATCCGCTCGAAGGTGAAGACCTCCGGCTGGGTGCTGCGGGTCGCCATGCCGGGGCTGAAGGCGAAGCTCTCCTGAACGGTCAGGGTCACGCTGTCGGACCGGGAGCACATTCTCTGTTTTCTGTTGTCTTTGTTTCGGGTTGCTGTCTGCGCTCGGCGTCAGAAACATCTGCCTGAAAACTTCCAGGTTCCGTCTTTTAAAGGCGTCCTCCTCCAGCAGGGTGTGCTTTTGGCTCCTCCCTGTAGATTCCTATTGCTCAAATGAGAAAATACCGAAAAATTAGCATAATTCACAGCTTGAATCCAGCCGGAGCAGCAGCTGAGTCACCCTGGGTGGGTCACATTATCTCACTGCAATGCTAAACCTCCACACGAGGAAGTCTAGACAGGCATGAAACTGTATTCAAATATAAAGATTTTACATACTAAACCATTTAATTTATTCTAAATATTTAGGACAGATGTTAGTTTATAGTCTGTCTGTGTTTAGAGTCAAATTTCTTCCCTTTATTTTGATCAAACATGTTTTACCTTCACATGATATTCAGCAGATTTAATAAAAAGTGTCGTCATGAAGATATTGAGCTTACTGTAAACAGCAGACTGTACAGTTTGTGGCCACATGTTAAAAACTGGAAACTTCCTTCAAATCAACGTCAAAGTGTCTAAATGTCAAGTTCAGATGGTCTGAGGGTTAAAGCCAAGGAGAAAAACATCATTTCTGGATCAGAAACAGAAGGAAAAATAACTAATATATAATAATAATAAAATAATGATGCTAAAGCATCAACACAAAAAAACAAATGTCACATTTTCAGTTTATTTATTAGCACATGACGGATTTTTCTCACATGAACAAAATATTTTGATGAGATGAAATATAAGACAACAAATAAACTTTTGGTTAAAACTGAAAACAAACAGAAACAGCTAAAACTTTAAACTTTATTTTTATTTTTAAACATGATAAAGAAAAGTCAGATAAAAGCTACAGAATAACTGAAACTTTCTAAGAGATGAGAAATGAGGAGAAACATGAAGAAAAAACATATTTTGGTTCAAAACAAACAAATAAAATCATTTACTGTGAATTTCTCTTTTACATTTTCTATAAATACATTTCTTGCCTCATGCTGCTGGGAAGTTTAGTAAATTTTCCAGGCTGTGGTTTTGTGAGCCAGCGGTCGTTATGAAACCAGAGGATGTTGTGAATTCACAGAGGAAGAAACTTTTCTGTTTACGTCGCAGGACGGATGAATCTGGAAACCTGGAAATCATGAAAGTTTAATTTCTGCAGGAAACAAGGATTCTAAAGACGATCTGAAAATAACAAAGCATCCAGCAAAAAGAACAATTAATGATCAAAAATCAAAACTGGACCAGAATTACATTTTCTGACATAATCCTGAATACAGGTAATGTCCCATGAACTTCACAGCTTTCCTTAATCTGTCTCAGGTTGGTCAACGTTCTGCCCCCTGGTGGACAAAAGGTCCTAGTTAAAGGCCAGGATGTTCAGTTTTAGGACGATTTGGACCGAAGGCTCAAACCATCGTCACATGGTTCCAGTAAAACCTTCCAAATAAAACCTTCTGTATCAACACTTTGGAAGCCGAACACAGCTCCACATCTTGACTGTTTAATGAGTTTCTGTTGGGAGCCAAGTTCTGCTGCTGTGGGCCGGTAGCTGTGTGGAGCCGGGACATCGTCCCGCCTGAGCGGATCCATTGACGGGATGCCAGGTCAGCTGGGAGCCGTTCCTGGTTCTGCGTACGCAGGAATGTGCAGGAGGCCAAAACAAAACAAATCTGCTATTATGCAGCAATTTCTGGAACAATAGAGAAGAAACCTGGCAGAATATGAAAGAACCTGGTTCTGGTTCTGGTTCTTGGTGAAAGGACGTCCCTCCAGGCTGGAGCCTGTCAGCCGGTCAGAGTCACAATAATCCAGTTATTTTACAGTAAGCAGAGTCAGTGAGAGTATTTATGGGATGTAAACAGCAGCAGGTGTCGTCAGGACAACCTTTCATCTGTTGATTAATGATTGTCCTGCAGCAATAGGGTCCCAGTTTTTATGCTGGTTACCCACAGTTGACCTTCATGACCTTACGTCAGAGTTTCTGCTGCATTCAGGCCAGTGACAGTGAGTATAAATAAAATAACTGTCATTTTATGCATGTGCTTTAAGGTTTGAGGTTTACGGACGTTTTCACACCAAATAGTTCGGTTGACTCGCTTTGATTAGAGACCAATAATCAAACATTTGCTCCATCTCCAGCTGATCTTTCTCACTGCATTGATTCAAATCAACCAAACTCTTTGAACAACCTGTTCCCCTCCTGGCCTGTGGGGGCGCTGCACCAAGAACCACTGAAGGAAACGACACAAAAACCTCTGAAGACACTGAGAGCAACTTCCTTCTTCATGGAAATGGAGGCGTCAGATGGCAGTGTTTGGAGGATTTCTCTTTTGTCTATAGCTAAAGACCACAAGACATTTCTCCTGGAAGCGTTAGGCTACTTGGTTGTCTTTACCCAGAATGCCTTGCGCTGTAGTCCACTTCCTGTTTTTGGAGGGTTATCCGGTCTGTTACGCTTTGAAACCAAACCAGAGGTCACTTCAACCGAACTGAATCCGAGGTTTGGAGGTGGATCAGAGTTCACGTTCTTGGTCTGCGTCAGTTTAGCGTTCACAGCGACTCACAGGCTGGTGGATCGCCACCTGCTGGACAGGAGTCCAAAACTAAGTTTCTGTAAGTTGAAACATTTGTTGAAAAGTTTTTAAATCATCTAACTGATGCAAACTGTGTTTTCAGGATTAAAACTCCAGTTTACTGTAAAATGTAATCTTCAACATGTTTATGCTTCTATAGAAGGTCAGAATAGATTCAAACTGCAGAACCGAGTTTGGACCTTACAGAACCGGTGTGCAGGTTAGTGGTTTATTTTTCTCCAGACTCCAGTGTTGTAAACATCCGTTAATCTGTTGCTGAAGATAAGAAGTTCTGTAGAGGAGCATAAATAGCACAACAGGTTCTGTTTATCTCGGTTCTGATCAGTTCTGATCCTAATCTCTGCCTCAAGTCTTTTCTTAGCCTGATGTCCAATAACTGCTGAACTCGTCTGTCTGTCTGTCTGCAGGAGTCCAGCTGCCAGAACCAACAGCAGGTTCTTTGTTTGATGACATTTCCTCTGAGATCTGGGAGGAAATCCAGGAGGAGACCCGGTTCTGTCAGCCGGTTCTGTCAGCCGGTTCTGTCAGCCGGTTCTGTCAGCCGGTTCTCACCAGCTCGTCTCGTTCTGCAGGGGAAAGTTTCTGATAAGATCTCTAAAACTTCTTCCTTCAGTTTGATTGTTTTAGTGGATGATAATAAAGAGCCGTTTGTTTTGTTTCTTCTCTGGGTTTTTCCCTCTCAGTGGATCCAACAGAACCAGAACTCCTTACTGGAAACATGAAGTTCTGTCATTTATTTGGAGCTTCGTCTGAATTAGACAGAAGATAAAGATGATTGAAGTGAATCCGGTTCATCCTTGAGGATAATTATAGAACTTTGGAGAACCACGGACCAAAGGAACCAGAACCACGGAACAAAGGAACCAGAACCACGGAGCAAAGGAACCAGAACCACGGAACAAAGGAACCAGAACCACGGAGCAAAGGAACCAGAACCACGGAACAAAGGAACCAGAACCACGGAACCAAGGCTGGTAGATCCGGCTTCAAAATAAAAACTCTGATTTCTGATTCTAATAGATTTTTCTACTTTCTTCTCTATAAAGGAAATTGCAAATAAAATATTTTCAAAGTGTTTTTTCAGATTCTGTCTGATCCGGCCATGTTGGACTGGACCAGCCGCGTTCCCCTGCAGAACATCAGAACCAGAACCGTCACACTGCTTCCTGTTTGAAGTCATGATGATGTTCTCATTTTACATGTTTATCTGCAGGTTTTATGCTAACATGATGAAAACATTCTCATGTAGTTGGATGATTTTTAAATTGCAGATTGAACTTTTGACTAAACCTTCAACTGTTGATACCTGAAATATGAATCTTTATCTTATTTTTTAAATCTCTTTAATTCTGTAAAGTGAAGAGTTAAATGAATCAAATCTTTTTCTCGTTTCTTGGTCTCCTGTCTGCCGCCGGATCGTTTTCTGCTCTGGATGGAAACCAGAAGTTTTCTTTAGAGGAACTTCAGAGAAATGAATGAAATCTGATGACAGGAAGTTTTCCAACATGTCGGTTCATCAAGACACAAAGCAGAAATGATCATTCATCTCCCTGAAATGTCAGCTTCAAAGAGTTTCTGCTGGGACAAGAATCTGAGGGGGTTTTATGGATTCTCCACTTTCCCTCAGTTTCAGGTATGACATGCAGCGCTGATGTGAAACTTTCTGCATGCTTTAAATACCAAAAGGTCATTCTGAATGTTTAGTCTCTCACTGTGAGTGGAAACAGAAAGAATCTGAATTATTCCAGGACTGTAGGAAACAAAACTTCCAGTGTGTGACCGTCGTCCCACACACAGATCCTCCCATCACTGAAACACCAACATGGAAACCAGCAGAAGGTCTGGACCAGAACCAGCCCATCCAGAACCAGAACCAGAACCAGAACCAGAACCAGAACCAGAACCAGCTTCCAGTCACTCTGACTTTCACTTTTATCTCACCTGGCTGTGAGATTCCTGGTTGCTTACTGTAACAGGTCAAAATATTTGAAGATGGCAGATTTTCCAAAGATGGAAACAATGCAAGAGGAGTGAGCAACATTTTAGAGGCATGAAGGACCCAGAACCACATCAGAACCACAGAACCAGTCTGGCCCAAAAGGAAATAAATCCAGACAGGACGACCTGGAGAAATCTAAACTTTCTTCTTGTTCAGTTTATGGAACAAAGTTTGGTCATCAGACCATCTTCAGCTGTAACTATAGAAACCCCAAAGGCTTTTTGTTTTGTTTCTATTTTTTATTAAAAGTTCTTCATTTTTAATTGTATTTATTTAATCAGTAATCAATTAATTTATGCATTGAGCAGCTCTGGATCTGGAAGAGAAAACAATCTTTTTTCAGTCAGTGAACGCATCGTATGCAAGTGCTAACAACAACTAGCATTACCAAATATCAAGGCGCTTTATGGCAACTTTATTTAGCAATTATTTAAAACCCACTAGAGGATGGCGGGGATGTCTCACTGATGTGGTGTGTGTGTGCGTGTGTGTGTGTGTGTGTGTGTGTGTGTGTGTGTGTGTGGAGCCCAGTCCTCACACACCAGGCCCTCCCAGCTGCAGTCAGAGCAGATGTTCGACCTTCCAGAAGGGCACAAAGATGAAACTGATCCAAACTCATAAGGCTGAAAACCCGACCAGTTTAAAAAATAAACTGAAACATCAGCAAGTAAATAAACTAAAACTAAACCAGGAAGTTTTTCTTTTTGGGTTCTATTTCCTCATCCTGAGCCCTGAATGAGAACCAACAGAAAAGAGTTTATTTGTCTCATTTCTATTCAAATGTTTTCAACACTTTCATCAGTTTTATGTTAAATCGCTCTGTGACGCCATCAGGTGGTTCTGGTTCTGGTTCTGGTTCTGGTTCTGGACGTCCTCCTGAGTGGTCAGCAGGAAGTCAGCTGACACAGACACACAGCCAGCTGCAGCTGGAAACAGACATGAGCACAGCAGAGTCAGAGGAAACAAACAGAAAGAGAGAGCGAAGCTGAAAACCACCAGGAAGGCTGAAGGAATGCTGAGCTCCTGATTGGCTCATCTGGGGTTTGGAGACTTTTCCCATTAACTTCAGGATTCCAGTAAAGACGGAAGCAGAGATGAAGGAAGCTGATTATTTTTAATGGTGGGTCTGTTAGTCACATCCAGGCCTGACCTAACAGGCTCTGCTCGACTCGCTCTGACATTCCACAGCAGCGTTTCTTCACCTTGAAGAGATTCTGCTGTGGATCAACGTGACGACTCATCACATTCTTCAAATTATTACATTAAACTACCTGAGAATCACCTGCAGCGCCTCCCAGAGGCTGAACATGTGCAGACAGCAAAATGAAACCGGATAAAGACAAAGACCAGAATTCAATTGAGTCTGAACCCAAAGCGAGGTTCTGATCGATAATCAATCGCTGATCAATCAGTGATCCTGTCAGACTCTCTGCTGTGAAGGAGCAGCTGGACGCTGCGGCTCAAACGATTTGCTGAAACATTCATCAGATCGGTGGAATAAAACACCATCAACACGTCCTGGAACAGAGTTTTAGACTTTATCTGATTTTCCAAAGATCCTCAAAACACTTTTTAAATTTTAATCTCAGATTAAACTGCTGGATTTTCTCTAATCGTTCAGAAATCTTCTTCCACTAAACATCGTGTTTCATTTGGCTCAAGTTTTACTCAATAGAAATTAAAATCAAATTTACAGAATGAATATAAATATCAGCCTGAAACGGCGTAAAAATCCCCAGAGTGAAACTAAAACATCCAAACAGAGACGATGTTCACCTCCACTGATTCAGTCTGTTTAAACTCTTCATTGTTGTTATTCTCTCTGCTTTCTGGTGAGTGAGTGAAAAGGTTCTGATGAAAAAACTGTTCATCATCTAATAAATGACTGAGGGACACCAGACAGAGAGCAGCTGGAAGGTCAAAGTTCAGACTGAAGGTCACTTCAGGGGTTTTGGGTTTCCTGCTCTGAACTGAAGGAAAGTTTCCTCCATCATCCAACTTCAGACTGGAGAAACTTTTCCTTTCTCCCTGATGATCCTCCGTCTGCAGCTCAGAGGTTTTTCCCTCCTGACCGAAAACCTTGAATCGTTTTCCCGGCCATGTTGAGGTCATGTGACCCGGTCCGGGTTCTGCCGCCTCCAGCTGGCAGTCCGGCCATGTGATGTGGGTCAGGCTGATCAAACGGGCCGCTGCTGGAGTCCGGCCATGTGAACGGGCCTACGTGCAGAACGGCCCCGGTTCTGGCCCCGGTTCTGGCCCCGGTTCTGGCCTGGTTCTGGCCCCGGTTCTGGTCCCACCCACAGCCGGGTCACATGCTCCTCATCAGATCCATTTACGCTGCCGCCGCCTCATTTATGTAATTACTGTGATGTGAAGAGAGACGGTTCTGTTGGCTCCAGAACCGAGCTGCCTGGACTTTATTTCTGTTTTCCCTGAAGTTCTGAAGTTCTGAAGTTCTGACCCGACTAGAGAGAAACTAAATTATTAGGCCATTAGAAAGTCGTGAGTCATGAATGAACTGCAGGAAGAGTCACTGCATTTCTTCCTGAAAGTCTCATTAAACATAACCTGAAACAGGAAGTGATGTCAGCTCACTTCCTGTTTGGAGCTGCAGCTTCAGACCGTTTTTGTATTTATGTATTTATGTATTTATAAACAAACTGCTTAAACGGATCCGATTATACACTGTAAAAACTGAACAGCGGATTCAACTTAAATTTATTTAATTGATCAGAAGATTATCAAGTTGAACCACCATAATTAAAATAAGTTTGACAAACTTCGTTAAATCACTTGTAAGCAATTAGCACTTTTTAAAAGTTGGGGCTGCATTTGTTATTTTAGTGTAGCTATGGTAACGCATCAATAAATCTACAAAAATCATTCTTTGGACGTTTACAAAAGTAAACTTATTCCTTTAAATCTTGAATTTTAATGTTAACCAGACGGAGGTCAGACGGAGCTGCTGAGTTTGCTCATACCTTGGGCCGGCTCTGAAATATTAACACAGTTTAATGGAGAAAAAATTAAGAATTTAATAAGAAAATTTAAAATATGCTAACATGAATCTGTCATAAAAAAGTTAAATAAAGATAAACAAACTTTACCTCAGGTTCATTTATTCCTGTTTCTGATCTGAAAAGAAGCTTTTGGTCCAAATTTAAACAAATATAATAACATGATTAAAAAAAAATCCAGTAATAAAGTTTTTAATCTGTGATCAATTGATTGAATCTTTGTCTTTAAATCATTGATTTTCTCCTCTGTGTGTTTCAGCTGCTGGATGTTAAACGGTTAAACGTGTCCAGCTGAGCAACGTCAGAACCTCGGACCCGGCCAGACACACACACACACACCTACACACACACACACACACACACACACACACACACACACACACACACACACGCACACACACACACACACACTCTTGGCCCGTTTCAGCCTGAACACACACATTCCTGCTCCTGTTTCTCCTGCTTCCTGTAACTGTGACCCGCGGGACGGGAAGCCCAGAGGTCACAGAGGTCACAGAGGTCACAGAGGTCGGCGTTCTCTAGGGGGGCGAACCCGATGTGACACATCATGTCCAGAAAACCTCGATGTGACGCAACGAGCCGCCAACCTCCGGAACCGATGAGAATCCAACAGAACCATAAAGACCAGAGAAATGAGACAGAAAAAAAACAAGAGTAAAACTTTCTGATGAGTCAAAATAGAAACTTTAAGAAGATTTATTTTTTTAAAAAAGGTTTCAGAAACGTTTCTCCTGATGACGCTCAGGGCAGAGTTGAACTTTTACTGAATAAAACAGAATTTAAACAAATAAATGAATCTAAAACTGGTTTTATTTAATAAAACATAAGTTTTAAAATTAATGTCACTGAAAATGAACAAAACAGAAAAAGTAATTGTTTTCCTTTTTGGACTAATTTTTCATTTTTTAACAAAACCTTGTAACTTTTATGAGGCATAATTCTGAACAATATCTTAAAAAATCATCAATCTGACGCAAATTAAAAAACTCTTAACTTCCCTCCATGTTTCTGTCCCACTTGTTGATTTATCTCAGAAAAAATCCAGATGTTCCTGTTTTAACATGAAACATGGAAACGTCTCTAAGAACACGTTCTACGTCTCGTTTTGTCCTAATAAACTGATTCATTCATCAGAAATAATCTGATTATAATCGGATTGTTTCAGCGGTTTGGTGAAAATGGTTCTGATAAAATGTTCTCCAGAACCAGAGGACCACCTGCAGGTCCAGGCAGCAGCTGCTCAAAACGTTCTGCTGATTCTGAGCTCCGCTGGGTTCTTGCCATGTAAATAAATGTTCTAATTTTATCGTCGGTGCTCAGAGATGAAGTCATGGGGAAAAGTCAAAGTTTACTGGAAGCAGCAGGAGAACCAGGAGGAGGAAATTAAAACTAACATTTGCATCCATCCACAGTGGAAAGAGAGGATTCTGATCTGAGCAGCAGGAAAATCCCAGAGAGCAGACGAGAACCGCAGAACCGCAGAACCGCAGAACTGCAGAACTGCAGAACCGCAGAACTGCAGAACCGCAGAACCGCAGAACCTGTGAGACTCTCTGCTCCTCTTTTCTCCTCTCTGCTTCAGGCTGGAAAACGTTAAAATGTTGGAACCAGCAGGGCCGGTCCCGGCCTGTTTGGGGCCCTGGGCCATCGACCTTCAGAGGTCAAACTGTTCTACGGAGCCAAAGAACCGGATCTTTTTGTCTCTTTGTCTTCATGTTGATGTGGTTTTATTAAACAGATTTTTCTGGTTGTATTTTTTTATATTATTGTTGAATTTAATTTTCTCTGTTTGTTTTTCATGTATCAGTTTCTCTAAGTTATTTTGTTTTTATCTGTTTTATGTTTTTTTCATTTTGTTTTTTTATGCTCTTTGTTTTATTTCATGAACTTTTTGTTTTTCCTCACAGAAACTAAAACCTTCCTGTTCCTGTTTCTGTTTCTCTTCTTTCTCCTGATTTAATCATTTCATTTGATGAAACTTTCGCTTCATTCTGGGTGAAAAGGTTTCACTCTAGGATGATCTGTTTATTTTCACGATGCAGAGAAATAAAAGTTGCCATGACTGAGACGTTACAACACCTGTTGTAAATATTACAAATCCATCCTGACATCATTCAGATGATGAATGAGTGAGTTTATCATGGATGGGAGCATTAATTCATGTTTCATAAACAGTTCTTCTGATTCAGAGCAGCACTGAACTTTAATTATCAGTCATCATTTCAAAGTTATGGCTCAGAAAAACTGACTGGGAAACATAATATTTAATATTTAATATTTTGCTCCAGGAAATGATTTTGACTTTTCCAACTTTAAGGTGAAAGTTAACATTAAATTAAAAATGAGCAGATTACTGGAAGTGAAGAAAACCATTTTCATTGAAGGCACCAGTAACCAGCCACTGGTCTTCTGACTGGAATCTGATTTTGTTTCCAAACTGAAGTTTTAACTTCTGAAGTGAATGAAAAGAAGCAAAACCAACAGAGTTTATTATTTTTGATCTTTTTACTGATCAGACTGTAGAAACACCAACCAGTGGGAGTTTCTGGTTTTCTTCCTCTGCTGCTCTGTGAAGTTTCTCAGTCCGGATGGAAACCGATCTGAACTCTGAGCTTCAGTCTGGATCAAACCGTCGCTGTGATTCTCCTCAGTTTGGTTTCATGCTGCTGATCCAGGCAGCTGATGTTGCACAAGCTCCACATTCCAGACGTGTTCAGACGTTTTCTCTGCTTTCACTGAGGATTTATCACTTTGTTGAGCGTTTTGTGGGCCGAACCAGGGATTACCTCTGGGCTGAGTCACACATCCAGATCACAGCCTCCTGAGAAACACGCAGGGCGCCGGGCGGCTCTGGAGCAACGGGCGGCCCAGTACGGAGGAGACGAGGAGGCAAGGAGACGAGGAGGCGAGGAGACGAGGAGACGAGGAGACGAGGAGACTAGTTGGGTTTAATGGAGCATTGAATCACCAAATGATCTCTCCATCATCCATTCATAGAAGCAGCTCTGCTGCTGATGATGAAGTTATTTTACTGCCTCATAAGGGAAGATGAACGAAGATGAACGAAGATGAACGAAGATGAACGAAGATGAACGAAGATGAACGAGGCATTTTCTGTTTTTATTATTTTGTTTATTACGAACATGAAGGGAAAACTGGGACTAGATATCATCTTAAAGTGTTGATTACATGATATTCATCATGCTTCATGTGAAACAACAATGTTAGATAAATATGTGGAAAATTCTAACTTGAATTTCTAATTTATTTTCTCTTGTTATTAGATGAACTGGTAATAATTTGGAATAAATTTCCTCTAAAGGTAAAAATTCAGCAGAAATGTATGCAGATGTATAAATGTATTGAATGTCAGTAATAATCAAAAAGCTCATTATTTTATTTATGAATCAGAACAAACATCTGTCACCCATTAATGGAAAAACATTAATTTAAAATAAACACTATTCATACATGTGATGTAATAATAATATTAAACACTTTAATTTTGCAGAAATGTAAACTGAGTGTTTCTGCAGGTTCAGCAGAATATCCTCATCATGTTGTTTGTTGTTTTAAGGTTTTTAAATCGGTTTGTGACTCTGAACCATCAACGCCCAGAGACAATCAGATCAGATCAGATCAGATCAGATCAGATCATCAGATCAGATCAGATCAGATCAGATCAGATCAGATCAGAACAGATCAGAGATCAGATCAGATCAGATCAGATCAGATCAGATCAGATCAGATCAGATCAGATCAGATCAGATCAGATCAGATCAGATCAGATCAGATCAGATCAGATCACAGTTCTGAGTTTTCTGCTCTTCCTGCTTCGTTCACGCCGCCACACACTGCAGCTGATGCTCTGGCGTTCTGTCCGCCGCCCGCCGCCTCCGGCTCTCCTGTCCGGAGAATCGGTTTGTTTCTGCCAGACTCCCATCAGCCTCCTGAGGACAGAATGACGCCGGATCCGAACTCTGATTCTGCAGCTCTGCAACCACAGAGGCAGAAAATCAACTCATGAAACCTGAAATAGTTACAAGAATCAGACGGATGATTCATCCACATCCTGCTCTGATCTTCATGTTTCAGTTATTAAATCTCTGGATGTGTGCAGCCCAGAGGAACCGTCTGTCAGGATCTTAATGTTTCCTATGAGACTGAAAACTTTGTGTTTTATAAAAGTTACTGATAATAAAAGAGCATCTGAACCTGAAACTGCTGCAAAATAGAATGAAATGTGAAATGCAGCTTTTCTGTCAGGCAGCAGTGTGTAGGTGTGTGTGTGTGCAGCCAGTTACCTGAGCAGGTGTGTGTGTGTGTGTGTGTGTGTGTGTGCAGCCAGTTACCTGAGCAGGTGTGTGTGTGTGTGTGTGTGTGAGCAGGTGTGTGTGTGTGTGTGTGTGCCAGTTACCTGAGCAGGTGTGTGTGTGTGTGTGTGTGTGTGTGTGTGTGTGCAGCCAGTTACCTGAGCAGGTGTGTTTGTGTGTGTGTGTGTGTGTGCTGGCATTTACCTTTTCATGTGTGTGTGTGTGTGTGTGTGTGTGTGTGTGCAGCCAGTTACCTGAGCAGGTGTGTGTGTGTGTGTGTGTGTGTGTGTGCAGCCAGTTACCTGAGCAGGTGTGTGTGTGTGTGTGTGTGTGTTTGCAGCCAGTTACCTGAGCAGGTGTGTGTGTGTGCGTGTGTGTGTGTTTGCAGCCAGTTACCTGAGCAGGTGTGTGTGTGTGTGTGGGTGTGTTTGCAGCCAGTTACCTGAGCAGGTGTGTGTGTGTGTGTGTGTGTGTGTGTGTGTGTGTGTTACCTGAGCAGGTGTGTGTGTGTGTGTGTGTGTGTGTGTGTGTGTGCCAGTTACCTGAGCAGGTGTGTGTGTGTGTGTGTGTGTGTGCAGCCAGTTACCTGAGCAGGTGTGTGTGTGTGTGTGTGTGTGTGTGCAGCCAGTTACCTGAGCAGGTGTGTGTGTGTGTGTGTGTGTGTGTTTGTGCCAGTTACCTGAGCAGGTGTGTGTGTGTGTGTGTGTGTGTGTGCAGCCAGTTACCTGAGCAGGTGTGTGTGTGTGTGTGCTGCAGACCTGCAGGACGACCAGCAGACAGCAGCAGCAGCCAGCAGCTGGCCCGGTCAGTGCCTCCTGTGTCGGGGCCTCCGGCTCTGGGACGCCAGTACATGACCCTGCAGGGGTCAGTGAGGGGCCGGAGGTCAGGCAGGAAGCAGAACTGGTGCTGGATGCCTCCACAGGAACCGGGTCACAGCAGGACGGCATGCTGGACTCTGATGGTTCTGCTGCAGGTTTTAACAGATTTTCTGCCTCTGCAGATTTAAGCTCCAGATTTTTCTGTCACCTGAACGAGTTTTCTGTTCCTGAAGTGACCTTGACCTCTGACCTGCAGCCGTTTCCTCTGGTTCTGACGTTCCTGTCTGTCAGTCCATCTGGGTCGGTATCAAACAATTGTCTTCATAAATGTCCCAGTAAACCTTCCTACACCTGAGCTGAACTCCTCTCTCTCCATCACGGCTCTGGTTCTGGTTCTGTTTAAGTAGAGAGCCGCTCTGACCCGCCCTCCTCTGGAACAGTTGTTACTGGGAGCTAAAAGTATTTTAGACGCATGAGGATTAGCTGGTGTTTACACCTGGGTTCCTGCTGCAGGGGGAATCCCTGCAGAGCGACAGCCAGCGCCAGAGCTGACCTGGAATCGAAGGTCCAGAACAAGAACAGCAGGAAATAACTGGATTTTACAGGATGATCATTTCTCTGCAGCCCGAAGAGGAAATAAATGTTTTAATGCATTTCATCAACACAGATGCTTTGATATTTTCATGTCATTAGAACCTTAAATCAGGTTCTAAACACACTTTTCAATTTAGGTTTCTGATTTTAAAATAGTTTTTATTTCTCTCATGTAAAATTTAGATTTTAAATGTTTTTTATTTGCTGTAAGATTTTCAAACATCCGTTTGTGTAATTAATCTACAAAATATGTTTCACTTTGTGATTCGGATCCTGAAATAAATGGACTTTTCAATAATCTTCTCCTTATTCCAGGTTGTTTCAGATTTACAGTTTTCAGCTTCATAACAAGCCAGATGCTGAATCCAGACTGGTTCCCAGTGAGCTACTGGGATCAGCCAGTATCACAGCAGGACTGAACACGGTCAGAACTTCATGTCTTCATGGTAGAGATGAAACAGTTTCTGTCCTTTGTCTCCAGACGACTCGGCGTGTTTCCATCCCGTCTCCTCAGGCTTCCACCACAAAGACTCATGGAAACTTTCTGGAATGTTTTTCAGCTGCTTCCATCTTTCTGCAACGTGAAAACACCGAGGGGAGGAGGAGAGGAGGAGAGGAGGAGGAGAGAGGAGGAGGAAGAGGAGGAAGAGGAGGAGCAGGAGATCATCTGGATGAAGTGAGGAGCAGAACAGAACCGTTTCAATGAGCACTGATCCAGTAACTCATTGCAAAAAGTTCATGTTTTTATTGGTCTGATAGAATAAATCATAAATAATCTAAAGTAATAAAATTAGTTCTTAGTTCTGCTAACATTGTTTTGAAATGATTGTAAAGTTTTTTTGTTTTCTTTGGTTTCTGGTGTTTTTCTAAATATTGACCACAGAAGGTCAAAGGTCATCAGTGTTGAATTAATTTGAACTTCAGATTCTAATCAGATCCGTTATCAGATCAGCTCAGACAGGATTCTGTCTTCAGGGACGGATTTCCTCTGATTCCATCAGAATGACCCGACCAGAACCGATCAGAACCAATCAGAACCAAACTGAGTGAGGTGAGTTTGGACTCTTCTGGGACAGAAGCAGAGCCGAGTGGATGACTGAAGCTCATTTGGATCAGAACCACGGTCTACATGCAGAGAGAAGAGATTTCATTTGGATCCGTCTCTTTGTTTCCATTCTGGTTCTGCTTACAGCTCTGTGGTTGATTCATCCATTCCCACAGTCAGTGAATGCATCATGACAGATTCCATCAGTCAGTGAATGCATCATGATGAACTCTCGTCCAGTGAGGAGATACAGTCGTGACAGACTCCGTCAGTCAGTGAATGCATCGTGACATGTCAGTCAGTGAATGCATCGTGACAAACTCATGCATCGTGACAAACTCTGTCAGTCAGTGAATGCATCGTACAGACTCCGTCAGTCATCTGTAGACTCTGCAGTCAGTGACAGACTCCGTCAGTCAGTGAATGCATCGTGACAGATTCCATCAGTCAGTGAATGCAGTATTGACCACATCGTGACAAACTCAGTCAGTTCAGTCAGTGAATGATCGTGACTCAGTCAGAATGCATCATGACAGATTCCATCAGTCAGTGAATGCATCATGATAGACTCCGTCAGTCAGTGAATGCATCGTGACAGATTCCGTCAGTCAGTGAATGCGTCATGACAGATTCCATCAGTCAGTGAATGCATCGTGACAGATCATGCATCGTGACAAACTCTGTCAGTCAGTGAATGCATCGTGACAGACTCCGTCAGTCAGTGAATGCATCGTGACAGACTCCGCCAGTCAGTGAATGCATCGTGACAGATTCCATCAGTCAGTGAATGCATCGTGACAAATTCCATCAGTCAGTGAATGCATCGTGACAGATTCCGTCAGTCATCAGTGAATGCATCGTGATTCTAGACTCATCAGTCAGTGAATGCATGATAGATTCCCAGACTCATCATCAGTGAATGCATCCTTCCTGACTGCTCCTCCATTGTTCAGTAAATCTGCTGCTGATGCGTTCAGCGTCATCTGGTTCTGCAGATTCAGCTGAAGGTCACGTTTTGTTTCAGAACCTCCGCGGTTCTGTTTGACTCGGTTCCAGAAACCTGAGTTGAACTTTACTTTCGTCCATTGCTGCTCCTCCATTGTTCAGTAAATCTGCTGCTGATGCGTTGAGCGTCATCTGGTTCTGCGGTTCCAGCTGAAGGTCACGTTTTGTTTCAGAACCTCCACGGTTCTGTTTGACTCGGCTGCAGTTTCACGTCCTGTTTTGTGTTTCTCCTTTTGTCTGCAGATGGAGGCGTGAAGCTCCTAAATCCTGGAAGAAGAAAGAAACGGATTCATTCAGGCTCAGCCTGACGCCTGAACCAACACCCTCTGCTATTAATAACCCAACTCTGCAGCCTCCACATCGCTGTCATTTTCTGAATATCTGTGACTGAAGTCACTGAAGGAAGAACGTCATCCAGGCTGAAACTTAAACTTTTATCATCATATAATGTGTTTCTGATGAAAGTGAGAACAAATCATTTCTCTTCTTTAGGAAACTTTGACTTGTTGACCACAATAATAATGATAAAAACAAAAATACTTTTCTTCAGGTTTCTGTTGGTATTTATTGAACCTGTGAAATATTACATTTCTGCATTATGGTCAGTTAGAAATAATTTTTACCATATTAAAAATGATTATGTTTAATCAGGCTGGTAATTATATATTCAGTGTTGTAGTTATGAATACAGAAAATACTGAAAGTGATTGATAACTGATTGATTGATAAGTTCATATTCTATTGATTAATTTATTATATTCTTGTACCTGTTATGGATGTCTCCAGATGTACGATTTTATTGCTGTGTATGTGAAGTAATGTGTGAGTAACAGACGACCTTAACGTCCCTCTGGGATTAATAAAGTTTAATATAAATAAACTTTATTAATATTCTTCTTTTGCTTTGTTTGTAAATAACTTTGTTTATTAATTCATTTTATTTTTATGTTCTGTAAACTCAAATTGAAATGCTGAGTTCCCTCCTCAGGGTCCGGTTGTTCAGAACCGAGACATGACCCAAACGAGACGTTCAGCTGGTTCTGGAGCCGGAGGCGAATCTAAAGCTACAGGAAGGGAGCTGAAGATTGGGTTGTCCTGCAGGTTCTGGTTCTGGTTCTGGTCCTGGTCCTGGTTCTGGTTCTGGTTCTGGTTCTGGCTAGGGTTCTGGATTCCGGGTTCCAGCTCCAGTTCCAGCTCCGGTTCCAGCTCTGGCTCCGGTTCTGGGTTCTGGGTTCTGGGTTCTGGTTCTGGTTCTGGGTTCTGGGTTCTGGGTTCTGGTTCTGGTTCTGGGTTCTGGGTTCTGGGTTCTGGTTCTGGTTCTGGTTCTGATCCTGGTCCTAGTCCTAGTCCTGGTTCTGGGTTCCGGTTCCGGTTCCGGTTCTGGGTTCTGGGTTCTGGGTTCTGGGTTCCGGTTCCAGCTCTGGTTCTGGTTCTGGTTCTGGTTCTGGTTCTGGTTCTGGTTCTGGTTCTGGTTCTGTTTGGCTCCCATCAGACCTGAACTCGTTATTGGACTCCTGGTTCTTGTTGATCGCCTCATTTATTTTCTTTCTCTTTTCAAACTTTTAGCTGATGTGGATTCTGAGGTTCTGACCCGGTTCTGACTGAAACTCTGTCGGTTTTTATCGGACCGGTTCAAACGGACCCATTTGTTTGGACAGACCGTCAGCGTCAGTCCTTCTGCCAACACGACCAACCAGAACCAGCAGGCAGGTGTTGCTTTTACCAGAGAAATGTGAGTAAAGTTTCTTCAGAACCTGGACCGGGTCCAATAAGCAGGAAACTGTTTCTGAAATGATGAATGATGAAACCAGGAAGGTCATCATCCCTTCCTGATGAAGAGGCTGCATTCCTCAGGTTCCTCCAGGTGTGTGAAGCTGTTTGCTCTGAGCCTCTCAGCCTGTTGCAGCTTGAACATCAATTACTGCTCAGTCATCTGGAAGATTTCCCATCCAGAACCAGAACCACCCAGTCTGGATCCGACTCCACCATGACTACAGGGGGTTTCCACTTTTATTCAACCCAGCTTGGGATTGGACCGTTTGGGTTCACCGGGTCAGGAATCAAACAGGGATCAATCAGAAATCAATCAGGAAACAATCAGGAATCAATCAGAAAGCAATCAGGGATCAATACAGCCTTATTACTTTAATACAACATGATATGAGAAAAACTTTAAAAACTCTGCAGGTTCTGGTGGTTCTAGTGGTTCTGATTCTGGTGGTTCTGGTTGTGAGAGAAAATTTGTCGTGAAGTTAAAATGAAGTTTAATGTAATTTAACATTTGATAGATTTTATGATGAAATGAATTAAAAGTTGAATAAACAGATCGACTCAAACTGTTTTTATTGATAGAAAAAGATTAAATTCTGCATATTTTATATAAAATCATTAATGAGGTCACTATAAATCATTTTTATTCTTTACAGATTCATTTCAAAGAATCGTTTTTTGTTTTTGTGTCCTTGCTTGGTGAAATGAAGCCAACAATATTTGTTTCATGAGCTCTTGTTGATGTAAGCTGGATGACCTTTGACCTCCACACACTCTTCGTCCAACTCTACTTCGTCTGCCTCCATCTGATCATCCTCAGAAACTGAAACACTGAAACATTAAAACATTAAAACACTGAAACATTAAAACACTGAAACACTGAAACACTGAAAAACAGAAACACTGAAACACAGAAACATTAAAACACTGAAACATTAAAACATTAAACACTGAAAAACAGAAACACTGAAACACGACCCGCTGCCGTGCAAACGCCTCATTATTGGCGCTTTGGGTGAGGTGTGTGTGTGTGTGTGTGTGTGTGTGCGTGTGTGTGTGTGTGTCCAGTTTAGTGTGTGTGGGTGTGTGTGTGTGTCCAGTTTAGTGTGTGTGTGTGTGTGTGTGTGTGTGTGTCCAGTTTAGTGTGTGTGTGTGTGTGTGTCCAGTTTAGTGTGTGTGTGTGTGTGTGT